>NC_069508.1:121259230-121401730 GCF_027579735.1 Bombina bombina
GAGGGGGGAGAAAGAAGGGATATTTGAATAGGAGGGGGAGAGAGAAGGGGTATGTTCATGGGAGGAGAGAGAGAGAAGGGGTATGTGCATGGGAGGGGGAGAGAGGAGTGATATGGGTATGGGAGGGTAAGAGCGAAGGGGTATTGGCATGGGAGGTGGGAGACAGAAGGGGTATGTGCATGGGAGGGTGGAGAGAGAAGGGGTATGTTCATGGGAGGGGAGAGAAAATGGGCATGGGAGAGGGGAGAAAGAAGGGGTATGTGCATGGGAGGGGGGAGAGAGAAGGGGTATGTGCATGGGAGGGAGGAGAGAGAAGGGGTATTGGCATGGGAGGGTGCAGAGAGAAGAAGGTATGGGCATAGGAGGTGGAGTGAGAAGGGGTATAGGTATGGGAGGGGGATAGAGAAGGTATGTGCATGATAGGGGCTGAGTGTGTATGTGTATATATGTGTTTATAATAAATGTGCATGAGTGTGTAAGTGTATATATATGAATGCGTACATGTTTGTGTATATGAGTACATGTGTATGTGTGTATAATAATGCAGTATGCTACGTACGCCTATGGCCACACTTAACTTTGCCAAACTAGCCACACTTTCCTAATGAGCTATACAGCACAACCAAACATCTTCTCACTTCTTCACAATAGAATCCAGCATCAACTCAAGATTCTGTAAAAAGCAGCAATCATCTTTATTGGTAAAGAAAACAAGCTTTGTCTTAAGTATCTCAGTATTTATCATTGTCAGAAACTTCTATCCTTTCATGCTGAGCAAAAAGACACACTATCCTATGTATCAGAATTCTCCATATGTTCTCCTTGAGGGCTGGAGACAGACCAAATTTTAAAGATATCCCTATGTGAACACATGCAAGTTCTTTAGGAAAATAAATGTGTGGAATAATTTTCTACAGAAAATCAACATTAAAGCATAAGGGAATTTTCTAGATAAATCAGTTGATATATTTTTTTCTAAAGGATTAGAATCAGCCCCTTTATGGGCAACCCCCCACAACTTGCACAATGATGCATAATGGCTCTACATCTTAACTGATGGAACACAACTTCATATGCATTCTTGACTGCTGCTTTTCGTGGGTGTCGGATACTGCACGTTGTTGAAAGAAAAAGTTTTTGCTCACGCAATAACCCAAAGTGTGCAAAAAAGTCGAAGTTAAATATCGCAATTGCTTCAACATATTCTCCAATAGACTTCGATAGAGAGCAAAAAGTAGGGTAAAAACCAGCACCCCCGTGCAAACCTGATTACATTTTATCAAGTGCTCTAACCCAACATAAAATATGATTGTTTCATATTCCAGTGTTCTTCACATAGCATAATATGTTTTATTTACATACATGTGTATATATATATATATATATATATATATATATATATATATATATATATATATATATATTAAAATATACATCTATATCTAAATATGTGTGTTTATATGTAGGTATATATATATATATATATATTTATATATATATATATATATATATATATATATATATATATATATATAAATACTTAGACTATATTCCCTCATGTGAAGAACATTAACATGAGAAATATTTACAGTACAAAGTTAAACACTTTGCCCAAATATCATTTTACATATTTTCAGAAACTTGACTGCAAAGGGCTCAAACGCACACACACACACACACACACATATATATATATATATATATATATATATATATATATATATATATATATATATATATACTGTGTATATATATATATATATATATATATACTGTGTATATATATATATATATATATATATACTGTATATATATATATATATATATATATATATATACTGTATATATATATATATATATATATAAATATGTCTATGTATACATATGTATTTATGTTTTTATATATGTATTTATGTCTGTAAATACATATATACACATATAAATACATAAATACATATGTACACACATATATGTGTGGTTGCGCTAACCTGTCGAACGTCAAATTCAATTGCTCTTGAGCAAACATGTTTACTTTCAACTTGTAATTAGCTCACTATTTCTGATGCCTGCAATAAGTTGCGATAAATCCGATAATGCTTGTGTGCGACTGTTAGCGCACCACTCATAATCTGGCTCAAAATAGGGGGAAAGGGAGAATATAAGGGATCTCACCAAGGGCGAGATGACATATATGGTGTAGGCTTCAGTGCCACTGCTGAAACCCACGCCGCCCGTAAGTTCACCTCACACATTGGGTGAATCACATATAAGGCACCGTCAGATGATAAACTGCCATAAGTCGGATAAACTAGCGATATTCAGAAATTTGCGGAAATATATATTTCATGAGTAGCCAGTGACTTTATGATCTGCAGTCAAATAAGAAAAAAACTTTAAAATGTTGAATCGCATGTAAAAGTATAACCCGCCTCCCAAAAATGAACCTGACATTTCAAAACCCCTATATCCGGCATTTCCCCACATGGCAATTAATAATAAAGTGTATTAACCTCTAAAGCGCCATCCCCCCACATCGCAACTATTAACAAAAGTATTAACCCCTAATCCGCCAACCCCTCCCATCTCAATCTACCTAATAAAGGTATTAACCACTAAACCGCCAACCCCCTACATCGCAATCTACCTAATACCGTTATTAACCATTAAACCGCCACCCCCTCCACATGGCAATCTACCTAATACAGTTATTAACCACTAAACCGCCAACCCCTATTATCGCAATCTACCTAATACAGTTAATGACCACTAAACCACCAACCCCCCACATTGCAATCTGCCTAATAAAGTGAATAACCCCTAATCCGCCATTCATCCACAGCACAAATAAGCTAACTAAAGTATTAACCCCTAAACCTAAACCCCTAAACCGCCAACTCCCCACAATACCAACTTCCTAATTACACCATTAACCCCTAAACCGCAAACACCACCACAACGCAAAGTATCAATCTAATCACTAAGTCCCCTAACCTAACACTCCCTAACTTAACCCCATATAAACTACCATTAGCTATCTCCCCCCCAAAAAATTTTTTTTTTAGCAAAATAGAAATTTCCTAACTTTCTATTAAAATAAAAAACCTGGAGGGTGTGTCTGGGCAGCGGCCATGACTGGTCGCCTACTTTAGAAGCTTTGTGCTCAAAACAGATAATCTGCCAGTTATCTATAACTACTTAAATCATCCTTACTAATAAGCACTGATCCTATAAGCTAGAACAGTTGGCAGTTCTGAGGGGTGCTCTGACAAAATGCAGACGGACATTTGGCAGATGGACATTTGGCAGACAGCCTTCTGTCAGACGGACATTTGGCCGATGGACAGAATGCCGAAGAATGTTCCAATTTCGGCCGAGGGCAGATACGCTCCAGAGTGCTCTGTTCTAATCAGAGTCTCGGGCGCCGCAACTGCCTCTGGGAACCTTACCATGGGTCCCAGCCAGCACGTCTTGTAATTCTCTGCCTGGGAAATTATCTATCTATCGAATCTATCTATGTATCTATCTATCAAATCTATCTATCTCATGGCCGGACTGTTATCTGACAGCCACTTGTGTGTCGGCCAAATGTCCGTCGGCCAAATGTCCGTCTGACAATTGTCCGTCTGACAAAAGTCCGGCCACGGTTCTGAGGATACTTTTTCTTTAAGAATTTTCTTAAGCTGGAGCATTAAACTAGCCGTTGGAGGTTAAGGTGGCGGCCTACTTCTTTGGCTTCTAACACACCCTCCACGGTCCACCAGGTAAAGCAGTTTTTTTTAGGCTGCTATAATATATCTTTATTGCTATGGAGGAGCTACACACAACTCTAAGATCTTTACTTAATGATTTTGAGATCAAAATGCATAACAGGTTTCTCAACTTTACCATGCTCTGCAAATTCATGAGAAGCCGTCATGATCCCCTACCAATCGTGTCCCTAATCACATTGGACAAAGGGAAGTTGGAAACTGAGCTGACTGAGCAGCAAGAAGGAGCCTGCAACATTTCACAATATGTGGCAGTCGAGAGGACTAAACAGATGCAGTGGTTTCCAATTGATCTCACCCTTCGCGGACAACGGAGGAGATGCGGCCGGCCTCCCTGGGGGAAGCGGAGGTTTAATATCCCTAGCCGGAATCACAAAGTCTGGTATGCAGCATCCCAGACCTAACTATAAATATCTCACCACCATACAGGTTTGAAACCGGGGTAGTTTGCTATTACGGCTGTTCAGCTGCAGTGATATTCTGATCTCCTGTTCCCAAATGGAGACAATAAAATCTTACATCTGCCCCAGCAAATAAGTGTGACTGATGGTTCAGGACAAAAACTTTTAGACATTCAACTGAAGCTCCTATTGATCAAGAGGTCTGGTGTGGGCTAAAATGTGCACGTCCACATAGCTGCTGGTAAACCTGTATCTATGTTTGTGGAAGCTAGCATAATTATCATCACTACATAGACAAACTAACTAGAGATTATAAAGATTTAACTGAGGACTCTTATATGTCATCTATCAGGCTGATTATAGAAATAAGAGGAATTGTTTTTGTAACCATGGCCATTTGTATGTATTTTTTTTACATAGCTGCCTATTGTTTGGCTGTGCTAGATGGAAGAGCCATATGAGCTACTCATAGTATATGTATGTATATATGTGTATATGTATGTGTATATGTATATACTGTATATGTATATAGGCAAGGTTGAACCTTTACTATGGCTGAGAGTCATCTCTTACTATAAATACATTTTTGCATGTCTATTAAAATATTCGGCCAACTTAAAGGTTTTTAATAGAATGTTCCCTTCCTAACTCCATGTATTAGGAAAGTATAGAAGATTGGAGATCATACTTTCTTGATCTTAGGGGCTAACAGTTTTGCTAAGCAGATATAAAAGTTCTCTTCCTGACAGTTTTAGCTGATCACATCATTATTGTTATCTTTTATATTCAAATCCTCCTCTCAGGCATATAACAGTATGCTATTAGGGATCGTATAAGCCTATTGGTGTACTATAGTCCAATCTGGCTTTAATTATTTATCTATATTGCTTTTGTACTTATTGGTCTTTAAACTTTATATAAAGATAGCTCCTCCTATTAGCTTGCTTAGTTTTTATACAAGATAGTAATATCTTAGCTAATATAAGAGTATACACTACTTTATAACGTTGTACTCTGTATTTTCATCACTCTTTAATATCATATATTATATCAGTTGCTAATTTCTATTAACTTTCTAAGTCCAAAAGTGACCACTTCAAATGCAAATTTTCCTCCTCTAGAATATGTAAGTTTTATTAGGTACAAGAGTTACCTACTGTGTCAAGTGAGGAAACTAGTTAAGAAAAGGATATAAAACAGATGTTCCAAACACCTACCTATTGAAATTCATTGTGTAGATTTCAATGGCTATTGTTACACTGAAATTTATGTCATTTTTGTTTCATGGCCATTCATATATGTTGTATTCTTAGCACAACCTCAATAAATAAAAAAATAAAAAAAATAACATTGCAGTAAAAATAAAAAAAAGAAACCTAAGATTACATAAAAAAAAGAAAATCTAATATTACCAAAAATAAAAAAAATCTAAGATTACAAATGCATGGATTGGGCGAGCCAATTACATGATGCATATATGTGCAGTCACCAATTGGCAGCTACTGAACCTTTATATGTATCTTTTTCAACAAAAGATATCAAAACAACAAAACAAATGAAATAATAGAAATCAATTGGAAAGTTGATTAAAATCACATGTTCTGAGTCATGAAAGAAACAAAAATTGGTATCTTGATAAAAACGTTTTTTTTTTTTGTTTGTTTTTTAAACTTGGTATTATACAATTTGAATTATGTAATATATTAAACTATAAATTATCTCCAGGAATTGGTATAATGTTCTTCATTAATTTTTGGTTCCCTTATTTTTAATCTTACCTTACCCATAGACATTGCTAAGTGTTACACTGGAGAACTTTATGGATTTATAAGTTGAATTACATTATTTTTAGAACATTATTTATTGTTATTTCATTCTTCCCTGTTTTCCCAATTTAAAGCTAATTAGTCATAATTAACCTCTTGTGCACTCTATCTCTAGTTATACTGTGTCCTTGTGTGTCACATAAAGATGTAACTCTTCGTTAATCTCTAATATACAACATAATTAGCTGCTTACTATGTAAAACAATGTAAAATGTTTTATTTTATAAATTGTGTTGTACCTTTGGTGAATATGTATCTATTACCTTTGATTAACTGTACTAATGCTCAGAGTGCAAATGAGTTTTAACATAACCATCTGAATATGTGGCTGAGTCACCTCTTGAGCAGCTAGTTATTATGCAAATACATGTTGTGCATTAAAGCAAAATAAACAGGTAAAAATAAAAAGATGATGGGCTAGAACTATTTATTGTTGCATATAAATGTGTTTAATCATGCGTAGAGGTTAAACACATAATTAAAGTCAACTTCAGAGATGCAATGGGAACTAGCTGAACACATCTGGTGAGCTAGTAAGGCATATGTGTGTAGCCACCTGAACTTATCTAAATATGCTTTTCAACAAAGGATGTCAAGAGAAAAAAGTCAATTCGATCAAATAAGTCCGTTGAAAATGTCTTAAGATTGCATGTTCTGTCTAAACCAGACATCCTCAAACTTGGCCCTTCAGAGGTTTTGAAACTACATTTCCCATAATGCTCAGCTAGATGTCTCGTCTAAACCATCAATATTTAATTTTGATGTCATGTTCCTTTAAACTATTTTACAACCAAATTTAACACCCAATCAGTGAGCACTATTTATGCTGGTTACCATAAATCTACATGGGCTACAACATTTTTACAAATTTGGGAAGACCAGATTGTTAGAAAGAACACCCTAGTGACATATTACTACCATCAGCCGATGGCACCAACAAACAGGAATATTCTGTTGAGGCTATTTTAAACATTGAGCATCTGTATTGTGCTGAAGGGCAATATCAAATAAGGAAACTTTAATTTCCAAAAGAAATGGGTAGTTACTAGTTTTCACAAAAGCTATTATGGATTCTCAAGTGACTATAGTCACTGCTATAGAAAGAGTAAGTCATTAGATGTCAGAGCAGAATAGCACTGTGCAATCTGTTTTATATTCCCAAGTTACAACAGCAAAATGCCATTTTAATACTAACACATCAGCATTCTATAACTAGAGACAAAAAACATATTCTATGAAAATATGAGATCTATAAATTCTATATCTCAGTCATAAAACCATACCTGTTTTTCTAATTGACTAATTCAATAATGAATGAACGTTGTTACTAATATATATGATAATTTGTGAAGACTCTCCAAGAGATTATTAAACTGGATCCCTGTCACACACCTATGGAGAAGAGAATTGTCCTACGAAACACATTAGGCCACACCTATTGAGTGTCCCCTGGAGCCGTCAATGAGGGGCAGATCACAAGAGTTACATCAGATGTCTTGTCATTCAGCTGTTAGAGATAGTGGGATTAACAACATTGTTTTATCTCTCCTGTAAGGAAGGACTACTTTTAAATACATATATATCCCAAACAAACATGCTAGAAATCTTAAAGGGGCGCACTTGATCGCACAGTCATATAAGTTTAATGAAGGGTATTCCACTATATATAGATTTCTTCCACTTCAGTGTATACACTGTGATTTTCTCTCCTATCCTAGGCTGCTCCTCTTAGACAAAATGCAAATCCATCTAAAAGGATGCAAATAAAAGAAAACGCCCCTTGGTGCAGCACAGTTACACTCAAAAGGATATATAAGAAGATAACAGTGTACTCACAAATGATTAAGCACTGGATTGTGCTTAGTTGAGCCTGCTGGGATCTCTGTGTCCCAGCTCACTGATACAAGATGTGGACTCAGCAACTCCCTGCTTGCCAGAAAGTGAAGGTTCAATGATGTTATATGTAGCCAATTTCAAAGGTTAAAAGTTATTCATTAAAAGTTAAAACATCATATTAAAAACATAGGAGCAGATTACACTCACTCCTACTACAGAACTGCTACGCGTTTCTCAGCCCTACTAGCTGTTTCATCTGGCATATTCTGTTTTGATCCTCACATCTTCTTCATATATACCCCACACACAAGGCTAGTGCTCAGTAGTGGTTGCAGAAACCTTATTATGGAGGAGGCAAACACTATTATGTTTATTTCCAGGTGTTCCATGAGTGGGGACAGGGTGGGTGGAGGCATAGATATGGAAGTGAAGTTAAAAATGTTTTGAGGGCAAAGCCAGATGGTCCAGGGGTGCAAATAGACAGTTGTGCGATTTGGCCTGCCTAAAAAGAATGTGGCAGTTAATAGTAATTTCTACCTTTTTACCTTCCTCCTTAGCCCAAATGGGGCTGCAGAATAGAAAATTGAGAGTGCTGTGCACCCCTTGCTCCCCCCTAAAACTACCACTGCTGGTACTTCTTGGCTGAATTGAGGTCTGATGGTGGCTGGTGTATAGCCAATACCTGGATCCACTGTTGTCGTATTATGGTCTCTGTTTTAATCGTAACTCTAATTCTTTTGAGGTTTTGTGGTGTGAGTGAATTTCTTGGTGTATATTATATATTCATATTCTCTGTGAATCTGTATTTCTTGGTGTGTTTTTAACTAGTACGCTTGGATCTCTTAACTTTGTTTGTTTATTTGTTTACCGGTCACATATCTAGAGTTAGAAGAAAAGTAAAATTAAAATTAAAGTTTCATGATTGAGCATCCAATTTTAAACAACTTACCAATTTAATTTTATGATCACATTTTCTTTGTTCTCTTGGCATCCTTTGTTAAAAAACATACCTAGATAAGCTTCGGAGAACCAATGCCCTAGTGGGAGTTAGCTGCTGATTGGTGCTGAACACAAATGCCTATTGTGATTAGCTCACTTGATGTGTTCATCTAGCTCCCAGAAGTGTGCTGTTGCTCTTTCAACAAAGGGTACCTAGAGAATTTAATTAATTTGATAATACAAGTACATTGGAAAGGTGTAAAAATTGTTTACTTTCTATGAATTATGAAAGGAAAATGTTGGGTTTCATTTCTCTTTAAGAACATACTAACCACTCTGTAATACGGGAATCTATCATCTTAAAGCTCCAGAACTGAACCATACTAGGCAGTTATAAATCAAAATGGAAATAGGAGATGCTATTTGAGGGTGACATTACTGACAGTACATGAACTTACCAATGTTTTCACTTTAAAGGGACATTCCGGTCAAAACTGAAATGCACATAGATTAATTACATATTTGAATAGAAATATATTTGCAATATAAATGTGTTGGCAAAAATGCTTTTAGTAAAAGTTATCACTGTTTTAGTGTTAACGTTTTTCTCTGCACGTGCATGTGAAGCATAGCTAGATATTCTCAGTGAACCAGCATTTTAAGTACAGCAGCTGCTCAGAGTGCCAGTGGGGCCAGTATCATGTCAGCAATTAACAAATTGAGTAATTACCAGATGGTACAAACTTCTGAGGCTCTCTGAGCACGTGTTGTGTTTAAAATGTTGGTGCATATTGCATACTTAAATACACTTTTGAAACAGCTATAGCTTTTATTAGAAGCATTTTGCTAATACATGTATATTGCAAAAATGCTTCTATTCAAAACTGAAAGCCATCTATGTGAATTCTAATTTTGGCTGGAATGTCCCATTTAAAGGGACAGTTTACTCAAAAAATTTCTCCCCTTTAATTTGTTCCCAATGACCCACTTTACCTGCTGGAGTGTATTAAATTGTTTACAAGTAGCTCCTTTACCCATATATTGGCATTTGAAATGGTTAATTTAGCATGTGGTATCCCCACCTATTCTGAAAGTTTGTGGCCGCGCGTACCAGCTATAGATAAGCTTTGTAAACACAGCCAGCAGAAGAAATTACACTCCCAGTGTGATAAAGCAGAGATAAGGTAATACAATGTTGATTTTCCATTGTTCTCTCAAAGTATTGGTGATTGTTTTAAGGACAGATATAAGATAAAGAAGCAGGTATATGTACACAATGTGATACAGTAATGAGATCTGATTATACTTACAAGCTCAACCCATTTTATTAGGTTGTGGCTTCAAAACACAAAATCAGAGCTTTAATATACAGAAATGAACCTTAAAAAGCTAATTTTCATACATTTTTTACTCTGCAGTTGGTAAAAAAAGCAATTGTAACACATTAAGGGAAAAACTATTTTACAGTATACTGTCCCTTTAAGGGCATCAGATTTCCTAAGTAGAGCTTTGTATAAGGGCTTTCTACTTAAACTGATTCTGTGTTCAGGTTAAGGAACACTTCATATTTGACAGGATGTAGCAGGACAATACAAAACTCAACAAAACTGAAAAATCCGTATTAGGAAAGTGATGATGGGATGTCAGAATTTTTTATTAAAAGATGGCAAAAAAAAGTATTTAGCAAACATTTAACATTTGCTTAGGCTAAAGTAATAAGGACATGTGCTATTTTTAATGAATAGGTTAAAACCAGTGACGGAAGTCCTGGCCCTGCAGATCCTGCAATGCTGGGGGGTCCGCATGTAAGAGGGGCCCATCGCCTGTACAACTTTTCAGGTTCACTGCGGGAACAATATGACAGGTGGGTACAGAGATGTAAAAGTTCATCAGTTTATTGCAGTATCAAAAATAAAATGAGAAGAAGGAAACACAGTCTTACATGTTTCGGCTGTGACTTGCCTTATTCATAGACTTGTGTTCACTGCAGGGCCGCATCACCTGTTCGGGACCATTGGCAGGGAGCAGAGAGAGGCCACGCAGTGACCTGTGAGTACTGCAGACTTGGCAGCAGGGGGGGTAGGTGTAAGGTCAGGTGCCAGCAGGGCTGGATTGGCCTACTAGGATACCAGGAGATTTCCCGGTGGGCTGCAGCAGTTAGGGCTGGAAAGCTGCAATTTAAAGGGGTGATTAATTAATGCAATTGGGTTGTAAGGGTTGCTATATAATATCAATCTAACATTTTTATTTAATGCAAAGTAATATAATTTAATTCTGAAAAACATATTGGGGGAAAGAGTGTCCCAGTAATCCACTTTGAAAAAAATGGGGCGTGTGCATTCTACCGACTCAACGGAAAATAGGCTGGTCTTCATATTTTTCCAGGGCTGCTTTTTATTCCCAGTCAGCCCTGGGGGGGCAGGGAGGGCCTAGAAAGAAATTGTTCTGCCCCTGCTTAAAACATTCACCATTTCCTATCCATTTGTGTTCTCTAATCAGTCAAATGCACTATAACCAGGATAATCCACATTGAGATAGTAAATAAAGTGACAGAGGAGCAAGCACACAAAATAAATTAAAAATATATTGTAAAAAAGCCCAAAAAGAATTTTTAAAAAAGTACTAGGGTAGGAAAACATGATTTGTCATAGAGGTATAAGTTAAAGGTACATTGTACTATAAAATGTGTTCCCCTTTATGTGTTCCAAATGAATTGTTACACCTGCTGCAGAGTTTAAAATCTATAGCAAATTGTTCCTTCGTGTTTATTCCTGTTTTTGAAATATATGTTTTTTCTCATTAAAAGTATCATCTTGGACAAAGCTGCATACATTTTAGAGTGCAATGTCCCTTTAATATCGAATTTTGCCCAACTGTAAGGATTTTCATACTGGGAGAATGTATAGGTCTATCATGATACATATTTAACAGGACATGGCAAAACCTTTCTGTGAGGTAAAACCAGTAATAAAAAAAAATGTTTTTATTCTAAATGATTTATAGGATTGAAGATTATGAAATCTATGCTTGTGAGTTTACAGTCTGTAGAGATGAGAGAAAAGTGGAGGAGCGCATATGGTGGACTGAATGAACGTTTTTATAACCTGTGTAATGAGCAGAAATGCTAGTGTTTGAAAGGGAATATATATATATATATATATATATATATATATATATATATATATATATATATATATATATATATATACAGTATATATATATAAAGATAACGAAAGGCTTTGTTAACCTTGTGTATATTTCAGTTTGTGAGATTGAAAACAAGCAAGAGCCTGTTCTGTACTTTAACCAGTTGGCCAAATGCTGTAACTAACGCTTTCATTATGCTTTTAATCAGCTGTGTGCTTGCAAGAGAGTGACAGACGTTCTATATGTTGTGTTAATATTTGTATTTTGTAATTTTCACCCAGACTGGTTTGGGGCTAGTTGCCTGAGTTGCTGGAAGCTCTTATGCTGCTGAGTACTCATGGCTGTGAATTTTGCAGTAACATGTGTACTCGATCCAGTTTGAAAGTGAAGTCTATTTCTGTGTCTTTAGATAGATAGATAGATAGATAGATAGATAGATAGATAGATAGATAGATAGATAGATAAAGATATATAGATATGTAATTATGCCTATAGTTTACTAGTCAAGGGTTAAAACTACTGGTCCAGAGGGAAAAAGTTATTACTCCACTCAATGTTGAAGATAGGATAAAGTAAAAACTTGTACTTGCATGCTGCAATTCCTTACTCACCCAGGCCTAGTGGAAATTTAAAGCCTAGTAAATAGATGAAAAGATAGATAGATAGATAGATAGATAGATAGATAGATAGATAGATAGATAGATAGATAGATAGATAGATAGATAGATAGATAGATAGATAGATAGAAAGGGAACGATGAAAGACAAAAAATTATACCCTGCTGTTTGTTCTCGGGGAATAAAAAGAAGGAAAAAAAAAATATTTTAATAGTAAAGCCAAAATTTAAAATGCATGATGAAAGAACATGCAATTTTATACAACTTTCCAATTTACTTCTATTTGCCAGATAACTAAAGACCCATTCATACTCCCGAGTTCACCTAGAATGTCTCTTTAACAAAGGATACCAAGAGAATCAAGCAAAACTGATAATAGAACAAAATTGGAAATTTGTTTAAAATGTTATGCTCTATCCTATCCATTTAAATTTAAGTTTGACTTTATTGTCCATCTAACCACTAATATTGCATAGAAATTATTATGGCACAAGTAATTTTATGCAATCTTTTGAAAGCCATAATTCCTTGCCACCACTTCAATGCAAGAATAGCAAACTGAACATTTTCTTTAATGCAATAAAGGTATTTTCAAAGAGGAAAAAACCTTTTATAAGCCTTTCATAACTAACATAATAAGAGCTTTTGGTTCCATAGATAGTTCTTGCTTGTACAAGAATGCTTAGATTCCATGCTAAAGTGGTATAGGTTAATATAGAAAGGGAATTTGGGATAAGCCTGAGGCTATCCTTAATATAAAAGAAAACCAAGGATCAACGACTTTCTGGTGTTATAAATCATGTAGAAAGGTTCATTCTTTGTGGGTCAAATAGTTATTATCTGTCTGTATTATTTTTATATGTGCATTTAAAAATAAATATTTTCTCCTCAAATGTTTCTCATTTATAAAGATGTCTAAATTTTGGAAACAAAAGAAAAAAGAATCTTTGGAAATGTCAAATTTGAAGAAATAGTGTTTATAGTAGTAAATAATTCTATATGGTGCATTTATTGAAAATGCTGAAAAAATGTGTTAAATATAAATACGCCTTATGTGACCTCCTAAATGGGGGGATAATGCCTAATTATTTCAATACAGCATTCAATTACCTTATATGACTCCATAGTTTCTTTACAGTTTTCATTCTAATGCTTACAACAGTGCATTAGTCTGCCAACATTAAAAAGACACATTAAACAGTTCTTAAAGGAACATAAAAACCAGATTATTTCTTTCTCGATTTTGAAAGAGCATGCAATTTTAAACAACTTTCCAATTTACTTCTCTTATCTAATTTTCATCATTCCCTTTATATCCTTTGTTGAAAAGCATATTTAAATAGGCTCAGTAGCTGGTAATTGGTGCCTATACATAGATGCCTCATGTGATTGGCCCACTCATTCACATTGCTATTGCTTCAAAAAAGGATATCTAAAGAATTAAGCAAATTAGATCATAGAAGTTAATTGGAATGTTGTTTTAAAGGGACAGTCTACACCAGAATATTTATTGTTTAAAAAGATAGATAATTTCTTTATTACCCATTCCCTAGTTTTGCATAACCAACACAGTTATATAACTACATTTTTTACCTCTGTAATTACCTTGTATCTAAGTCTCTGCAAACTGCCCCCTTATTTCAGTTCTTTTGACAGACATCCATTTTAGCCAATAAGAGCTGGCTCACTGGAACTCCAAATGCGTGAGCACAGTGTTATCTATATGACACACATGAACTAACACCCTCTAGTGGTGAAAAGCTGTCAAGATGCCCTGAGAGAAGAGGCTGCCTTCAAGGGCTTAGAAATTAGCATATGAACCTCCTAGATTTAGCTTTCAACTAAGAATACCAAGAGAACAAAGCAAAGTTGGTGATAAAAGTAAATTGGAAAATTGTTTAAAATTACATTCTCTATCTGAATCAAGAAAGTTTATTTTGGACTAGATTGTCTCTTTAAATTGTATTCTCTATCTGACTCTTGAAAGAAATAGTTTGGGTTTCATGTCCCTTTAAGGACTTGTAAATTCATATATCTCACTACAAATGGAGATATATGATGACCATCAATAAGCATGTGTCTGGCACTTCAGTGAATTTATTTTATAATGGAATTTTTTTTTTAAATCCACTACACAGAAGCATGTTTTGATAAATGTTTTATTATTATTATTTTAATTATTATTGTTAAATCCTTCATGCCAGATACCAAGAAAATTAAGCAAATTTGATAATAGAAGTAATTTGGAAAGTTGTATAAAATTGTATGTTCTATCTGTATCATGAACATTTGATAAATACACCAACTACATTTAGAGAAATCAAAGAAATACTGACACAATTTGTCAGGGTTCATTTTTTTTTTTTAAATTACATTTACGGGTTAAATACTTACCTGTAGCATACTGGAGATCCTAGAACCTGGGTTAAAGGAGAAAGTAATGGGATCCACTGCGCTAAGCCTGCTATTAGCGCAGCTGGAGGCTCTATGACGAGGTAAGTATGACGCTACTACCGAACTTTTTCACCTGTAGCAAAGGAACATTTACATTCTTTATTTATTATTATCGGTTATTTGCAGAGCGCCAACAGATTCCGCAGCGCTATTTAAAAGGACAGTCAACACCAGAATTGTTGTTGTTTTAAAAGATAGATAATCCCTTAATAACCAATTCCCCAGTTTTGCATACCCAATACAGTTATAATTATACACGTTTTACCTCTGTAATTACCTTGTATCTAAGCCTTGGCAGACTGCCCCCTTATTTCAGTTCTTTTGACAGGCTTCTATTTTAGCCAGTCAGAGCTGACTCCATGGTAAATTCACATGCATGAGCTCAATGTTATCTACATGAAACACGTGAACTAATGCCCTCTAGTGGTGAAAAACTATCAAAATGCATTTAGATTAGAGGCAGCCTTCAAGGTCTAAGAAATTATCATATGAACCTCCTAGGTTTAGCTTTCAACTAAGAATACCAAGAGAACAAAGCAAAATTGGTGATTAAAGTTGTTTAAAATTGCATGCCCTATTTGAATCATGAAAGTTTTTTTGGACTTGACTGTCCCTTTAATGAAAATTTAGGTAAATGTTCCGTGCATATTCAGTATTTATTTTGCTTAAAAGGAAACAAATACCGAATAATGCAGCAGACGAATATTCTGAAAATCCAATTTTTCTGTATATTCGTTTTGATAGATTCAGACAAACCAAATGTTTCACTGCTGCACAAGTCTAATATTTATTAGACTAAGGGCTAGATTATAAGTGGAACGCTATCACTTGCTCGCAAGCAATATTAGCGCTCCACTGAGTAATATCAGCGCATGTTAATGCGAATGGGCTCCAATGGGAGCCTTGTTCTGATGCTGTCAGAGACAGCATCAGAACCTAAGCACAGCGAAGGGGGTAAGTAGCGCAGTGATGGCAGCAAATATAAATATATATATATATATATATATATATATATATATATATATATATATATATATATATATATATATATATATACCCATTTTCATATAACTGCATGTAATAGACACTACTATAAAGAATAATATGCACAGATACTGATCTAAAACTCCACTATAAAACCTTTTTAAAAACGTACTTGGAAGCTCCCAGTTTAGCACTTTTTAAAATGTTAGGCTGGGACACCCAGTGAAAGGGGCTGGACAGCAAAAAGAGCAGACACTCCCCCTTCCCCCCTCTTCTACATATGAAAAAACCCTTTACACAAACAGGAGCAAGCTGGAGTAGGTAGACAACAGTCTACTTCTAAAACTTTGGGGCTTGGTTAGGAATCTGAAAATCAGCACAATGTTATTTAAACATAAGCAAAACTGTACATTTTTACAAATAAAAATCTGTATGAGCTACTCAAATGGACCATCTACAAAACATTTTTGCAAAGAAAAATCTAGTGTATAATGTCCCTTTAATATGTGTATATACACATATTTACTCACAAAAGAGGTAGGCGATCTATTTGTAAAAACTTTACTTCTTTATTTCTATTCATTAAAAATCCAACGGAGGTACATCATGTGCAGATGGAGGTGATGCAGTGTAAACTGGCTTACGCGTTTCGGCAGTAAGTCGTAATCATAGCCTGATGTTCCACTACACCACTTACAAATAAATAGTGGTATCATTTACTTGATTGGTTAATGTTAAAAACAAATTACACACCCCCTATCTGATTAACCCTATATGCCTGTTTTAGAACCCGTCTACTCAACACAGATACTTTAATACATTTAATGCAAATTGTCAGAGTGGTAATATGTAAATGCAAATGTGTCACCTGAGAAAATCCATCATTACTACAGAATCAAAAGACAAAACTATACTAACTGTTATTCTATCTGTGTAAACTATATAAATTGTGAACCAGATACAACGTTTTATAGTGTTAGCTAAAAAGCTTAAATTTATATTCAACAAAAATGTGACATACTTACAAATATGAGGATTACAAAATATCCCAACATAGATATGTCTAATATAGACAGATTAAATACAAAAAGCTCTTATAATTTAAGGAATATAAGGAGCATGCGCATATGTTACCAGAAGGATTTGCACTATAGAGAAAACTGAACATGATCCAAAAACATCTTATTTGTAGGAAAAGTTATATGTATTTATTCCCAATAATTTATTAGATCATAGTCAGAATTCAATCCTAGTGGGATCCTTGTTTTGAGTTTAAATACCCAGAACATTTCTCTTTTGCATAAAAGTCTGTACCTATCACCTCCTCTTTTTGGTACATCTATTTTTTTCTATAGCACACTATTTAAGTGAATTTAAGGACTTGTTTCACTAAAGGTGTGGAGATTTTGCCCGCTCCTATGGTTGAGAAATGCTCTCTCATTCTTGAGTTTATATTTCTGGTAGGTAAACCTATGTATTGAATTTTGCAAACCTCACAACTTAACAAATAAATCACGTATATAGAATTGTAATTTAAGCAACTACCAATCTCAAATTCCTCTTGGGTAACATATGAGGTAAATGTCTTAGTGATGTTTGCAAAATCCCAAGGCTTACACGTATTATGGCCACATCTATACATACCCTTATGGCGCAAACAAGAAGTATTGGCTTAGTGTAGGTAATTGTGATGGGGATACTATGCTGCCAATGGTTTTACAGCATCTATAAGAGCAACGCAAACCTTTACCCACTACGAACACAAGTTTGTCATCTGCTGTAAGAACTGAACAATGCTTCATGATAATCTTGCATACCTCTGAGTATTGCTCACTGTAGTCAGTGATAAAAGTTACACCCTCAAAAACATTGCCTTTTTGTTCTTTGGAATGACCTTGATGAAGAGTTTGTCTGTTGAGGTCTAGGGTTTTCTTTATGGCTCTACCTATGTCATAATCAGTATAAACTTGCTGTTTCAAACGTAGTTCTAAGGAAGATACCTCCTTTTTAAAAACAAGATCATCTGAACAATTACGTCTTGTTCTAATAAGTTGTCCCTTCGCAATTGCGTAAGGGACATGTTTAGGGTGGCAGCTTTTCGCATGTATTATAGTATTCCCTCAAAAGGGTTCACAATATAATTTAGACTTAACACCTTGTTCATTTCCTATAAGTGTAACATCTAGGAAAGTAATTTCATTTATTGATATTGATGGGTAAACCTAAATCCTACATCATTGACATTAAGCCAATCCATGAATTGAGATAGTTGTACCTGATTACCAGTCCAGACCATAAGGAGGTCATCAATATATCTCTTATAAAAAGAGATATATTGCCTGAAGGTATTTTCCATTCCAAAAACTGCACTTTTCTCCCACCATCCTAATACCAAATTGGCATATATATTTACAGGGAATGCACAGTTCCCATAGACCACAATGTAAAATCACATTTCAGTGCCGTTTTTTTTTTTTTTCTAACACCCCACTCCTGCCAACTTTTACCCCCAATCACTGCCTAGTGGAATTATTTTATTAAAAAGTAAAAATGCTACCATTTGTTATTTTTTAATAATTTACACTACACTGTATTTAGGGGGCATTTGGGGCATATTTAAAAAATTAACTAGAGATGTTATCTCTGGATAATTTTATAAGCGCTAATTGCTATTGCGAGCTCTCTGTAGCAATAACCAGCCGTTTGTAATATAATTTAGTGCTCCACTTGTAATCTAGCCCTAACTTGTCTAATTCTGTAGTAATGGGTACATAAATAGGGGTACACAATGACTTGGAATGCATTCTGTGTTCAACACACCCTAACCCCCTCACAATAACAGATTTAATATGAGTAGTTTATTCTCATTTTAATATTGCTTTTTATTAGCTGAAAAGATAACATTTTTAAAGATTAACATGATAATTTGGCTAAAAACAAATAAGCCATAAAAACTGTTGCATTGTTGTTGTTTTTTACTCAGTAAAGTGTGCAGCATATTACTAGTTCCATTGGCAAACACAGAATTGTCATGCCACCAAATCTAAAAATCTTATGTATATGCATGATTTATAAACTTTATCTTCCTTTCTTTCTCCATTTATCTCTCCATCTTTCTTTCTTTCTTTCTTTCTTTTTGTCTCTCGCACACATACACACATTCTCTTTTTATCTATCTATGAATCTATCTATCTATCTATCTATCTATCTATCTATATATCTATCTATCTTGGTCTGCCTCTCTCTCTTGCTCGCTCATACACACACACATGCATACTTTCTTTCTGTCTCTTTGATCTATCTATCTATCTATCTATCTATCTATCTATCTATCTATCTATCTCTATCTATCATCTATCTATCCATCTATGATCTATGTTGTTCTGTCTCTCACTCTCTTTCTTTCCCTCTCTCTCTCTGTATCTCCCTCTCTTTCTCTCTCTCTCTCTCTCTCTCTCTCTCTCACACACAGGGCCACCACTAGAAATTTTGGGGCCCCTGACTTAACCATTGATCAGCCCCCCCCCCTTCTTTGACGTGCAATTTTTGACCAAGTGACTAAAACGTATATGCACTTTATTCTTAAGTGTCTATTTAAATTGGAATTGTTGTAAAGGTAGTAACATACACACACACCGACACACTCATACACTGAAACACTCACACATAAGGATTCACATATAGACATTCTAGCAGACACGCAAAGAAACACACTCAGACACAGACACCCCAAAACAGTCTGGGTGAAAAGCCCATATGGAAAATTACAAAATACAAATATTAACACAACATATAGAAAGTCTGTCACTCTCTTGCAAGCACACAGCTGATTAAAAGCATAATGAAAGCGTTATTTACAGCATTTGGCCAACTGGTTAAAGTACAGAAATATGGCTCTTGCTGGTTTTTAATCTCACAAACTAAAATATATACACAAGGTTGACAAAGCCTTATGTTATCTTTATACATATGTCTATCTCTCCCTGTCTATATTTCTTGTACTTCCTTTTTCTCTTCTCCTTTTTGCCACATATGACTGTTCCTATGATATAACTCAAGTTTGATACTCTAAATGTTGATTAAAAAACTGAGAGTTTTTGTGCCTATAGTCCTAAGTTGTAATTGTAAATAGTTTTATATTAGGTTAAAAGAATGCTTAAACCCACCCCCTATGAGGGTACTAGTTAAATGATGTGTTCATCAGTTGGCATTCAGGTCCAAAATCTAACTTTCCACATAATTACACAGCTTGCAAAGTTTCCATGGCATCTGGAGATCCAGGTCGAAATCATGCAAAGAGCAATAATAGGGTTTTCACTTTTTACTTTTATTTACTTTAATATTGATCCATTTATGCTTGTGCTTGCTTTATATCTTGGCTTTTAGAGCACAGCATGGGAGAGAAGTACATCGTAAGCAAAACTACTCTTGGACCACTGTTTTTGACCTTTTGTTCTCCTCCGCGTCAAGTTATTTGCTAGCCTTGCATCGTGAAACTGGTCGTGGCAAAAAACAACACAAATTAGTTAAAGTGATGGGAAAATATAAGAAAATAAAAACACCAAACCACAGATTTCTGTAATGACAAAAGATGTGCTGGGACTTACACTTACACAAAACAATACTTATAAAAAAAATGCACTTCTCCAACATATCTCTAAGTTGATTTTAACATATTGTCTTTCACAATAATAATAAAAGAAATTACAGTCTGATGAGTTACTCTTAAAAATGCCAAAATATTTAATTTAATATATATATATATATATATATATATATATATATATATATATATATATATATATATATATATATATATATATATGGGCCAGATTACAAGTGGAGCACTATTTAGCACTTTCGCTTTTGCGCTAGTTGCACTAGAAGTATGTTTTTTGCACTCGGCGGGTTGCGCTCATATTACTGTTTGAAAATGAAAAGTCATCGCTCTTTCGCTAACCGCATGCACTCAAAAAGTCAAATTTAGACTATCTTACGCGCGATAACCTATTACCCCATTGAAGTCAATGGAGAAAAAAAAATGGGTAAAAACCACCCTACTGCTCCAATGCACTTCTATATATGTCTATATATGTGTACATATATACTTATGTGTTTATATGTATATATATGTCTGTAAATACATATATACACATATAATTATATAAATACATATGTATACAAATATAGGCATATATATATATATATATTTATATATATATATATATATACACACATACATACATATTCATCTTTAGACATGCATATGTATATACCTACATGTTAAAACCATTTGCCTGTCTTTTTTTCCCCAACACGAGACCTCATATATTTGAGCCCTTATAACTTTTGTGTGATTGTTTTATGTTAAATGTTTATGTGATTGTTTTATGTTAAATGTTTATGTGATTGTTTTATGTTAAATGTTTATGTTAAAACAAATTATTGTTTTGCTACTTAAATCTTCATATGATAACTTAAGCTGTTTTTATTTCTTCATACGTTCATTTATTATTAATGAATTAATTATGTGAATTTTATGTCATATAAAAGGATTGTGTCCTACCCAGAGTAAAACAATTGGAAGGATCAAAGATGACATAGTTTTACTTGAGAGAGATCATGTCAGACTAATCAAGTTGATGTTGTGATAATGTAACTAAAGGAATAGATTAAAGGACCATTAAACTTGACATTTAAACAACGCATACAATGTTTAATTATTGCAAGTGAAATATTATTGCAATATACATTCATTATTTATTTTGCTACCTTTCATTGTAAAATACATCTAATAGTAAAAATGTGCTTGTTTTGCTTTCTTCCTAGGAGGCTTGGGTTCATACCTTTAGGCAAAGCTTTTGTTTACTTCACCCTCCATCTTAAGATACTCAGAAGTCACATGTTTGGAAAAGGTGGATTATCAATCTTGCATCAACAATCATGATAGGAGAGTCATTCTTTGCAATACCAACTAAGTTGAATCAGTGCTAAACCACCTTAAAGGGACACTGAACCCAATTTTTTTTCTTTCGTGATTCAGATAGAGCATGACATTTTAAGCAACTTTCTAATTTACTCCTATTATCAAATTTTCTTCATTCTCTTGGTATCTTTATTTGAGATGCAAGAATGTAAGTTTAGATGCCGGACCATTTTTGGTGAACAACCTGGGTTGTTCTTGCTAATTGGTGGATAAATTCATCCACCAATAAAAAAGTGCTATCCAGAGGGCTGAACCAATAAAAAAGCTTAGATGCCTTCTTTTTTTAAATAAAGATAGCAAGAGAATGAAGAAAATTTGATAATAGGAGTAAATTAGAAAGTTGCTTAAAATTGCATGCTCTATCTGAATCATGAAAGAAAATAATTGGGTTCAGTGTCCCTTTAAGGGAAGAGATAAGGACAGAATTTTCCAGTCTCTTTCAACTGCACATAAAAAGTTGCCTAGCAACAAATATTATTTGGCAAGCCTTGTTGCCCTGGTTGCATTACTTGTTTTCATGTCTTACCAATTTCTCACTATTTTGCATTTCCATTCCTTGGTGTAAACTTTTCCTACAATCACTGATTTTTATTCACACAATTGGTAGTAATTTTTGCCATTGTAAGAGTTTATTCCTGGGTGTGCTTTAGTCCATGTTTTTCCTAATTGTGGTTTGACCCTTCTTGTTTGTTCTTTGCCTACTTATTTGCATATATATATATATATATATATATATATATATATATATATATATATATATATATATATATATATATATATATATATATATATATATATATATATATATACAGTATCTCACAAAAGTGAGTACACCCCTCAAATTTTTGTAAATATTTTATTATATCTTCAACACATGTGACAACACTGAAGAAATGACACTTTGCTACAATGTAAAGTAGTGAGTGTACAGCCTGTATAACAGTGTAAATTTGCTGTTCCCTCAAAATAACTCAACACACAGCCATTAATGTCTAAACCGTTGGCAACAAAAGTGAGTACACCCCTAAGTGTAAATGTCCAAATTGGGCCCAAAGTGTCAATATTTTGTGTGGCCACCATTATTTTCCAGCACTGCCTTAACCCTCTTGGGCATAGAGTTCACCAGAGCTTCACAGGTTGCAACTGGAGTCCTCTTCCATTCCTCCATGATGACATCACAGAGTTGGTGGATGTGAGACCTTGCACTCCCCCACCTTCCATTTAAGAATGCGCCACAGATGATCATTAGGGTTTAGGTCTGGAGACATGCTTGGCCAGTCCATCACCTTTAGCTTTAGCTTTTTTAGCAAGGCAGTGGTCTTCTTGGAGGTGTGTTTGGGGTCGTTATCATGTTGGAATACTGTCCTGCAGTCCAGTCTCCGAAGGGAGGGAATAATGCTCTGCTTCAGTATGTCACAGTACATGTTGGCATTTATGGTTCCCTCAATGAACTGTAGCTCCCCAGTGCCGGCAGCACTCATGCAGGCTCAGACCATGACACTCCGACCACCATGCTTGACTGTAGGCAAGACACACTTGTCTTTGTATTCCTCACCTGGTTGCCGCCACACACGCTTGACACCATCTGAACCAAATAAGTTTATCTTGGTCTCATCGGACCACAGGACATGGTTCCAGTAATCCATGTCCTTAGTCTGCTTGTCTTCAGCAAACTGTTTGCAGGCTTTTTTGTGCATCATCTTTAGAAGAGGCTTCTTTCTGGAACGACAGCCATGCAGACCAATTTGATGTAGTGTGCGGCATATGGTCTGAGCACTGAAAGGCTGACCCCCCATCCCTTCGACCTCTGCAGCACTGCTGACAGCACTCATACATATATTTCCCAAAGACAACCTCTGGATATGATGCTGAGCACGTGCACTCAACTTCTTTGGTCGACCATGTCGAGGCCTGTTTTGAGTGGATCCTGTCCTGTGAAACCGTTGTATGGTCTTGCCCACTGTGCTGCAGCTCAGTTTCAAGGGTCTTGGCAATCTTTTTATAGCCTAGGCAATCTTTATCTAGAACAACAATAATTTTTTTCAGATCCCCAGAGTTCTTTGCCATAAGGTGCCATATTAAACTTCCAGTGACCAGTATGAAAGAGTGTGAGAGCAATAACACCAAATTTAACACACCTGCTCCCCATTAAAATTTACACTGTTATACAGGCTGTAGGTTCACTACCTTGCATTGTAGCAAAGTTTCATTTCTTCAGTGTTGTCACATGAAAAGATATAATAAAATATTTACAAAATGTGAGGGGTGTGCTCACTTTTGTGAGATACTGTGTATATATATATTATAGGGTTTGTTAGGAGGAAAAATAATAGCGCTGTCTAGCAGCAAAATGTATATTCATCCCTTCAGTATATGTAGCTCAGTACTTCCCATAAAAGCATGGCTGAGGCAGAAAGCCTGATACAATGTCTCTTTAAAGGAAAATTAAACAGAGTTTAATATGATATGTTATTATATACATTTGCTATATATTTTGCTCCCTTTACCTGTCATTAAAGTCTGAAAACTAACAGTTGTCCAGTCCTAACAATTACAAGGATACATGACATGCTTCACAAGCCTAACCCTGCTACATATCTGTTACTTGCCTTCAGCAGAGATGATCAGATAAGGAACTTTGTCTACTCCACCAACAAGTAAACATAGGCTCCTCCAAATAAAGCAAGTGTGCAGTTTGACTATTGAAAAACTACATTATTTTATTCCAATACTTAAAAAAAATATTTTAATCATGAGGTGCTTACTGTCCCTTAATCAATAAAGTTTCAAAGATACTCTGTTAAAAAAAATACCATTAGTATGAAAAGGGATGAAAGATATTAAGATATTTATAAAAATATTTGTAAAAAAAACAGAATAAATATATTTTTTTCATTTGCAGTCTGTTTTTTCAAATATGATTGAATGAGGAATTTAAAGGTACAGTAAAGTTATAATTAGACATTCATGATTTAGACAGAGCATTTAATTTTAAACAACTTTCCAATTTACTGTTTTTTAATTTGCTTCCTTCTCTTGTTATCCTTTGCTGAAAGGTTTATCTAGGTAAGCTCAGGAGCAGCAAAGAACCTAGGTTCTAGCTACTGATTGGTGGCTGCATATATATACTGATTGTCATTGGCTCACCCATGTGTTCAATAAGAAACCAGTAGTGCATTGCTTCTCTTTCAACAAATGATACCAAGAGTATTAAAGGGACACAAAACCCATTTTTTTTCCTTTCGTGATTCAGATAGAGCATGCCATTTTAAGCAACTTTCTAATTTACTCCTTATATCAAATTTCCTTCATTATCTTGATATCTTTATTTGAAATGCAAGAATGTAAGTTTAGATGCCGGCCCATTTTTGGTGAACAACCTGGGTTGTTCTTGCTGATTGGTGGATAAATTCATCCACCAATTAACAAGTGCTGTCCAGAGTACTGAACCAAAAAAACCCTTAGAAAATGTATAATAGGAGTAAATTAGAAAGTTGCTTAAAATTGCATGCTGTATCTGAATCACAAAATAAAAAATTTGGGATCAGTGTCCCTTTAAGGAAATATGATAATAGAAATAAACTTGAAAGTTGTTTAAAATTGTATGTTCTACCTAAATCATGAAAGAAAAATTTTGGGTTTCATGTCCCTTTAAGTTTTAATATTAACTCAATAAAACAGAAAATATATAAAATAAATCTAATCCCATTGACCAAATATGCTTCTGTTTATGTTTTTTAGTGTTTATTATATATTATCATATACAGTATATTTTTTGCATAATTCAACCCATTTACGGGTTTAAATATCTATATATAGGTAAAAAAAAAAGAAAATAAATTACTGTAGGAAATTCATTTTGAACTGGAGATGAAGGGACTAATGCAGCCGTGCAATGAGATAGTACATTTTCTGATCAGCTCTACAGTGCAAGAAGCAATTTAGCTCACTAACTGGATCTCATGAGAGCATGGTAGAAACGCGTCTTTCATGCTACTGATGGTGTAAGTGAGATAATAGTATGTGGAAAGCTAGAACAGTTTATGGATATTCAGCCTTCATGACTCCTTAAGTAAAAGCTTACAGTTCTTCAAAAAATAAAAGTTGAATGACATTTTAAAACATGTTTAACTTTAAAAGTACAAGGGAAATAAACGATCTTTATATTTCTGGAACAGAACCAAATTAATCTTTTGAACAGGCAACATGTTTTCTCCATTAAAGTATCCTCATAATGCTGGCGTAGCAGTAAATTCTCTCATATTCCTAAATGATCTTTTACCCCTTTAGCTCCAAAGCATCCCTGTATTTTAAATTGACTGTGTGGTTTAATTTGTAAGTTTTAACTCTCGTGTTGCAAGTGAGGAATCAGATTAATATAGGGTAGGATTCTTCAAACCACATGTCGGGAACCCATTACTGGGTCGCAACACCATGTTTACTGGGTTGCAAATTGTGTTTGTTGTGTGGGTGTTGTATGAAAGTGTGTGTGGTGTGTGTGTGTTGTATTAGAATGTGTCTGGTGTGTCTGTGTGTGTTATATGAGATGTGTCTGGTGTGTGTTGTATGAGAGTGTTTGTGGTGCATGCATGTTGTATGAGAGTGTGTGTTGTGTGAGTGTGTGTTGTATGAAAGTGTGTGTGTTGTATGAAAGCATATGTGTTGTGTGTGTTGTATGAGAGTGTGTTTGGTGTGTGTGTGTTGTATGACAGTTTGTGTGTTGTATGAGAGTGTGTTTGGTGTGTGTGTGTTGTATTAGAGTGTGTGTGTTGTGTGTGTGTGTGTTGTATGAGAGTGTGTGTGTTGTATGAGAGTGTGTTTGGTGTGTGTGTTTTGTATGAGATTGTGTTTGGTGTGTGTTGTATGAGAGTGTGTGTGTTGTATGAGAGTGTGTGTGTTGTGTGAGAGTGTGTTTGGTGTGTGTGTTGTATGAGAGTGTGTTTGGTGTGTGTATGTGTTTTATTAGAGCGTGTTTGGTGTGTGTGTGTGTGTGTGTTGTATGAGAGTGTGTGTGTTGTGTATGTTATATTAGATTGTGTCTGGTGTGTGTTATATGAGAGTGTTTGTGGAGTGTGTTGTATGAGAGTGTGTTTGGTGTGTGTGTGTTGTATGAGAGTGTGTTTGGTGTGTTGTATGTGAGTATGTGTGTTGTATGAGAGTGTGTGTGTTGTATGAAAGCATGTTTTGTGTTTGTGTGTTGTATGAGAGTGTGTTTGGTGTGTGTGTGTTGTATGAGAGTGTGTTTGGTATGTGTGTGTGTTGTATGAAAGTATGTGTGTTGTATGAGTGTGTGTGTGTTGTATGAGTGTGTGTGTGTGTTGTATGAGAGTGTGTTTGGTGTGTGTGTGTGTGTTGTATGAGAGTGTGTGTTGTGTGTGTTTTATGAGTGTGTGTGTTGTTTAAGAGTGTGTGTAGTGTATGAGAGTGTTGTGTATATTTTTACCTATACAACACTTTCAAGTTTGACTGAAATCAGGAATAAAGTACACACAGATTATAGTCACTTTGTGAAAAATGGTAGCTATCTTGTTGTATATTACTTTTCAGATCAAGCATAAAATTAGGGTTGTGAACGTATGTGGTATCATTGCATTGGGAATGTTGCCTCAGGAAAATAAATATTATTTATTGCGCCAAATGTTTTTGACTGTGATTGCCAAGGTGATAGAGATATTGTTTGTCAATATTAATTCCTACATTTGTCTTTGTAAGATTGCTATAAAGTGGGAGGATAACTTTAAAGATATCTTTGAAAAATTAGTTAAATAAAACTGTAAACCTAAGATAAAAGATGATAAATGTATACCACAAAAATAATTTTGTACAAAGAGTATAAAAATAATTAGCTGGGAAAAAACTAAACCTAAAGGTATATGAAACCCAATTTTTTCTTTCATGGTTCAGATAAAGCACAATTTTAAACAACTTATCAATTTACTTCTATTAGCAAATTTGCTTTATTCTCTTTGTATCCTTTGTTGGAGGTTCAGCTATTCAGTACTAGGAGAAAGCTGATCACATCCAGTGAGCCAATGACAAAAAGCATATGTCTGCAGCCACCTATCAGCAGCTTGCCCCCAGTAGTGCATTGCTGCTCCTGAGCCTAACTGGGTATGCTTTTTAACAAAGGATACCAAAAGAAAAAAGTAAATTAGATAATAAAAGTAAATTGGGAAGTTGTTTATAAGGTTGAGTGCTATCCATATTCCTTCCAACCCTGCACTAAGACTAGTGCACAGTCTCGTATTATTGGTTAATGGTAAAAGAGATTTACCAGAGACAGTCTACTCCAGAATTGTTATTGTTTAAAAAGATACATAATCCTTTTATTATCTATTCCCTAGTTTTGCATAACCAACACGGTTATATTAATACACTAAGCCTCTGCAGACTTCCCCCTTATCTCAGTTCTTTTGACATTCTTGCATATTAACCAATCAGTTCCCTCTCATAAGTAACTCCAGGAGTGTGAGCACAATGTTATCTATATGGCACACATGAACTAGCGCCATCTAGCTGTGTAAAACTGTCAAATGCTTTCAGATAAGTGGTGGCCTTCAAGGGCTTAAAAATTAGCATATGAGCCTACCTAGGTTTAGCTTTCCACGAAAAATACATTTATGTCTCTTTAAATAGATAGATATTTCTCAAATGTTGATTGAAAACAGTTAATATAGTTTACTTCTGGATGTAGTCCTGCTTCAAATAAATTATGACAGTAAGATGTTCTGCTTACCAAAACTAACCCCAATCCTTTGAGGTAAGTTTGCAGCTCTGTGGGAGTGGTGATGGTTAAAGGGACAGTCTACACCAGAATTTTTATTGTTTTAAAAGATAGATAATCCCTTTATTACCCATTCCCCAGTTTTGCATAACCAACACTGTTATAATAATATACTTTTAACCTCTGTAATTATCTTGTATCTAAGCCTCTGCAAACTGCCCCTTTATTTCAGTTCTTTTAACAGACTTGCAGTTTAGCCAATCTGTGCCTGCTCCCAGATAACTTCACGCGCACGAGCACAGTGTTATCTATATGAAATACGTGAACTAACACCCTCTAGTGGTGAAAAACTGGTAAAATGCATTCTGAAAAGAGGTGGCCTTCAAAGTCTAAGAAATTAGCATATGAACCTCCTAGGTTAAGCTTTCAACTAAGAATACCAAGAGAACAAAGCAAAATTGGTGATAAAAGTAAATTGGAAAATTGTTTAAAATTACATGCTCTATCTGAATCATGAAAGTTAATTTTTGGCCTAGACTGTCCCTTTAAATACACCTTTATCTTTCATAGTAACATAAAAAAACAGAACGGCTGCCGAAGCAAGCGTGACGCATGATGTCATACGCTTAGGAGAAAAAAGAAAAAAATACGCCCACTTAGCACCCTTTAAATTTAAAGCCGGATACCCTGTCAGTCCACAATCCTCTGAAGAAGAAATACAGCACAACTTTGAAACGCGTAAGGACGGCTATAGTGGGCAAAACAGGAACTCATTTATACCGGCAGCTATCTTTTGTGGTTTAAATTTTAAACATTTGTACCTATTAGATGTTTATTTTAACTACCCTATTGCTTTTATGTATATACTCTAAGGCACTGGGCCTATGGTGAGTTGCAAATGCTTACCGGTACAGGCACGCCATTAGTGCAACCCTTAAAGGACATTATAGGCACTAATAGGCCCCACTGAGTCCTTATAAAAGACCTGCTTACAAGGTACAGGCGGTTATCCACTACAACCAATACTCCCTACCAGGAATTGTTACTGGTACAATCCTCTGCTCCCTTTTTTATATGTAAATATACTGGGAACACTGTTTAGGTGTAACATATAAGAAATATATTTGTCATCTAGACCAGTGACTGAGAACAACGTATAAGGAATATACTTGTAATTTATTTTAAGCCTTAATCTTACCTCATCACGGATTGAGGGTACTTGATGTAAGTGCAATACTTATTGAGTGTAATAAAAATTCTTATCTTTCACCATACAGTATTATGCTATGTGATCTTTTTTCTTCTCATATGTTTCTACATTGGGGATATCTACCCCATATTCCATACACTGGAGGAGGACAAGATTCTCACCACAATATGAAAGATTAAATAAAGAGTCCAAAGATACCATTTGAAGAAAGCATCCCATGCAGACTATCTTGGAAAATAGTCTGAAAATAAAGACCCATGGAAGAGAACATACTCTGGGACTGGAAGTTAAAGGTGTATTTAACCATAACCACCCCCACAGAGCTGCAAACTTACCTCATAGGATTGGGGTTAGTTTTGGTAAGCAGAAAATCTTACTGTCAAATTTATTTGAAGCAGGACTACATCCAGAAGTGAACTATATTAACTGTTTTCAATCAACATTTGAGAAATATCTATCTAATTAAAAAGACATAATATATCTGTGCGCCATTTGCTTATTATTGATTTTCTCTTTCCATCAAATAACTTTTAACAGTGACACAGGTACACTATATCAATACCAAGGCAGCACGATTATTCATTGTATTGTATTGTATTATACTATATTGTACTGTGACTTTACATCATAGTAGGGACATAGGGCAACCTGTAATAACTCCCTAAACGAAAGGAATATTACCCCAGTGTTCCAAAATAACATATAGTCTACAAACCAAGTTACCATATAAGTAGGTTTAGCGCTGGTGATGTTTCTTGACATACATATATACATGCATATATGCATTATGCACACACACACATATATATATATATATATATTTATATATATATATATATATATATATATATATATATATATATATATATATATATATACACAACACAAGTTTGTAATTCTGCACTGCAAATGAAGGACCAATCATAGGAATCACAATAGGTTAAGGAAGTGTAAGTTGTGGCAAGCAAACCCAAAATATATACACTTACTTAAAATTACCTCAATCCATATAGGGTAGGTAGCCGCTTTGTGGGGGGTTACAGCAGTCTTATGCCAATGCACTTGTATAACAAAAATCCCAGGGGAGTCCGGTCTTTATGGTAGAAGCTTGTCTGTATATCTGTCACCTCTCCAGAGAGTGTGTGGCAAGTAAGGGAGTGGAAGAACCGGGTAGTCTAATAAAACGTTTTATATATATATATATATATATATATATATATATATATATATATATATATATATATATATACTGTATATATATACACACACACACACCTTTGAGACTTCCCAGTCCAAAATCTTTTCATATACCATATCCCTTTAAATCACCATTTATTTTGTTTGTATGTGTTTAACACCTGCCGTCCTCTGCAGGTCCTGAGTGCTATTTCTTCTATATGGTTTATCCCATTTGTGGGGTCTAAAGCTCTCCTCTCAGGTGATCAAAGAGGTCTCGTCAGTAAGGTGAGGTACTTAAAATAATTTTAGAAATACAAGCTTTACCTTTTGAGCTGTTTAACTCACTATAAAGAGTTCTTTACATAAAGGAGAGACTTCTGTATTACAATAAAGAGGTTTACATAAAGATGTTTGATCATTAGGTCCTGAAAGAGAGATCAACCTGAGACTGAAATGTTTATTAACAAAACAAGCCTTTCTATCTTGTAGCATGGCTGCAGCTGTGCACAATGGTTTTTGCTGAAATCATACAGGTGTGAAATTCAGTTTACCTGCAGCACTGTGATTGGTTCCTAGAAAAACTAAACAAGGGAACATGTATACACCCTCACAACAACCTTTGTGCCAGCAAACATTTATTATTTTTTCTTGAAGTAATTGATTTATAATCTGCTTCTTCCAATCATGGTCCAAAAATCCTTTTTTGAATCGATCCCAAGTTATATAAGTTTTGAAAATATTAAAATATTAGATTAAGTAATTAATAATCAGGTAGAAAGGGGCTAGCTACTAACGTAATTCACCTATTCCCTTTCTTATGTAATCAAAAGAGGGGGGCAGCATTAATACATTCTGCTTGCGCCCCTTTTTTAACCAGACTTCTATTATTTTTAATCTGCATTCATGAAGTCTGTAAGTTTAAAGTCAATCAAAGAGGAATCTTTTGTACTCAAGTAGTTTGTCTTAGAGAGTTTAAATTGTCTCCAAGGCCTCTGAGGAAGAACCATGTACAGGATTACTTGACCTTGATATAGAATCTGTATTTTGACCTATTCTTATTGTGTCCCTATTTAACATGCCTTACCCATGTACCTTTTGTCCTATTGGAACTGTAAATTAACCTACTACTGAGCCACATTTATCAACATTTGTCCATATTCTGGGTCAGCGTTTCAACATTGTCTTCTGTAATTTACGACTGTGCAAGCAATGACATACACAGGCCCCACACACACCCTGTCACAAGGTTTCATTTCCCCTATGTCCACAAGAGCTCCCAAGCTGCTTACGCAGTCTGAAAAAAACATCATTAGTCTTGTCTTAAACATAACCTCAAGTTGCTATCAAGATTCATTAAGTTCCCCATGCCCCCCAAGGGTTCCATTGGCTGCCACAAAAAATAAATATATGTTATGTAGAATACATGAAAGTGAACTAAAAAGAAAAAAAAAGTCTGGCGTGGAGCAGAGACGGAATCTGATGATAAGTTGGAAGATATGCATAGCTCTGATATGCATGGAAGATATGCATAGCTCTACTATAAACATTCATCCCATCATGCTGAAATAGTGAATAGAACACATATAGACCCAAGCTTTTATAGGGGCTGCTTTCAATGCTGGCATTAGTAAAACTCTAGAGAAAGGAGCCATTATTTACTTATAGTAACTGTGCTGACAACTGATTCATACTATAGTGGGCATTGGACTTAGAAGCTGACCAACTGTATGAAATTAATTCACCCACATACAAAACTACAAAGCAGCCAAGCTGAATTCAATTACAAATTTCTCTACATCAACAGAATGTTGTTCTGTTTTCTGTAATATCATCTGTTACATCTGACTTTTTGGTTTGGAAAACAAATACACATTGTTACTTGAGCTGTTTGCTTTCTATATTTTTTCAATTAAAATGAAACTAAAGATTTGCATTGTAGGACTGACCTATTACATAAATGGAAACGTTTTCTAATTAGTGCTGACAAACTCTTCTTAATGTCATATAAGAAGAAAAAGTAATATGCAAATGTTTTAAAACTGGTCAGCATTTATACCAGATAGGATTCATGTAAAACAATGGCATTAATTCAGGTGTAATTGTGTTTGTGGGTGTATCTAATGTACAACTCCTGTGTTATAATTGCAATGATTAGAGGGAAACCATGCCAGATTTCTGTTTTGATTAAATTATTCAGGCATTGCTTAACGTATAAAGGTAAAACTCAAAGACTATATAAAGAGGAATTCAAAACCAGATCATTTTAATATGAGGTTTATAAATAGTAAAAGCTTCAAAGATTTTTTTTCTTCAATAATCTTCAATATTGCACTAGATTTGATCACATTGTAATCATTTTTTCTCTCTCATAGTATTATCTTTGTGTGTAGCATCTGAGTACTTGTCATTATTTAAAAATTCCTGCAGATCATGACAAACAGAAATTATTTTCATGCCATCCTGCATTATTTGTCTGTTTGTCTATCTGTCTGTCAATCTTTTTGTTGGTTTACTGATCAGTACATCTATGTCACAGATACATCAGGTTTAGGGTAGCTTGTCACATGGATTGTTGTTGAATCAGTGAGTCAAGGCAGTTCAAGAATTATTTGGTTAGGATGAGAGATGGAGGAGAGATGGTAAGCCTCTCTGAATGGGTGGGTTTTCAAGGAGCGTCTGAAGCTATACTAGGTTGAAGACAGTCTTATTGAGCAAGGTAGAGAGTTCCAGAGGACAGGAGCAGCACATGAGAAGTCTTGGAGGTGGGAGTGCGACGTAGAGATAATAGGAGTGGTTGATAGGAGTAGATAATAGGTCAGAGTTTGATCGAAGAGGACAGGTCGGGAAATATTTGGACATGAGGGAGGAAATATAGCTGTGAGTAAGTGCTTTGTAGGTTAGGGTTAATACTTTAAATTGTATTATGGGGTGTATGGGGAGCCAGTGTAGAGACTAGCAGAGGACAGCAGCTGATGTAGATCGTTGACTTAGGTAGATGAGTATAGCTGAAGCATTGATAATAGAGTGGAGGGAGGAGCGGTGTTGTTTGGGAAGGCCATTTAGAAGTAGATTGCAATATTCAATGTGTGATAAAAGGAATGAATTAATTAGTATTTTTGAAAGGAAGGGATGAATTCTTGAAATGTTGCGTAAGTTCAAAGGACTTGTTATACTAGTAGCATGGAACTACATGCATTGGACATTGATTCTTTATTTTTGCAATTGAAATAGTTGATCTTGAAAAAATTTCATAAAATATGAAAATGTCAATACCTAAGTAATGGCTTTGTGTATAGATAAAGAGAGGTAAGATAAGGAGGTCTGCTGTTCCTGCAGACCCAGCCCATTTAAAAAGTCATGTTCTTGAGATGATCAAATTAGCTATTTCAAAATACAAAAAGGAGCAATTTCCTATACATTGAATGTTTTTGTTTTGCTGGTATAACAAGTCATTGTAAAACGAAAATTCCAGTACAGAAATATCTTGCCATTTTCATTTGAGAATGTAAGCAGTTGCATTAGCAAAATATAGTTTCCCTTAAATGTCCATATATAAAATCAAACCTACACTGTGTTAGTAATAGTTACTTACAAATATTGGCCTAGATTACAAGTGGAGCTCAATCACTACCATGAGAAGTGCAAGCTCGACCACATGGCCATGACATTTTCACTGATAGATCCCCTATTACAAGTTGGTCAAAAAAAAAAATACATTTGGGCCATAGATTTGCTGTAACTAGCACTTTTTATTCTGTCTATAACAAGTGCAAAGTAAAATTTCATGCTCATATTACAAGTTAATGGTTAACACTAATTAATATTGGAAATATTAACCAAAGAGAAAATCTCTGCTAAAGTAATTGTGAATGATCATACAGGACTTGAGAAACTGGTCACTTGGGTTTTATTTTCACACTATTTCATGGTTCTTTACAAACACACTAATCTTATTTTTAGATGTACTTTATATACAATGGTCTAGATTAATTAAGGCTTTATTCATATCTGTTTTATAGTACTGGTCTTGAAATTGAAATATTTCAATATATTAATTAGCCAGTTATATGTAATGTTTCATACTACATGAGAACCAATAGAAATGCAAGAATGTATAAATCACAATCACAATATGGAAAACCATTATGCGAACAACTTCATGCAATGCCTGTTTGTATTTAATATTTTTATTAGTGTTATTTTAATTTACATTATTTAAAACAAGATTTTTTTTATCCATAAGCATGTCAAGGTCGCGTCTTACCTCAGTGCATTTTGACAGTATTTTACAGTTAGACAGTGCTAGTTCATGTGTTCCATATAGATAACATTGAGTCAGCATTGATTGGATAAAATGCAAGTCTATCAAAAGAACTAAGATAAAGGAGCAGTTTGCAGAGGCTTAGATACATTGTAATCACAAAGGTAAAAAGTGTATTAATATAACTCTGTTGGTGAATGGGTAATAAAGGGAATATCTATCTTTTTAAACATTAAACATTTTCAAGTAGTCTGTCCCTTTAATTTGGAAATGTTTGGGGCTACAAATAAGATTAGCATTACAGGATATTAATATATTGCATAAAAAATGGACGTGACAGTAAGGGTTTTTAGACATTTCTCACACTGTCAAATGTGTTTTGTAAAAAGGTGCCATTTTACCATTGCAACTAGTTTGAGGCTTCATTATTACATAACTATAATTTCTCCCTGTATAGATTGTGATTGCAGGATCCCAATTTGTACAGTTTTGTTTCTATTAAAAAAATAACTTTTTTTTTCTAGGTATCCTTTGTTGAAGAGCAAACTTAGGTGTTCTCAGACGTATGCATATGTCTGTGGCATTATATGGCAGCGGTGTTTGAACAATGTATAATATTTTCACAAACTCTGGAGTCAATTCTGATCTAGAGGATCGTGTTTTTGTGCTGTTTTTGCCTCCTGGTATGTCTTTTCAATATCTAAACACTCACAATGCAAATGATAATATCATCCTGGTATTAGAAAAATCTCAGATCGGGCAATGGAAAAGTCACCAATTTAATGCTTGGACAGCATGGCCTTCAGTGATCCCCACCCACTCAACCATAAATGATCTACTAAAGATTAACACCATAATGGACACATCGAATTCCACAACTAAAGGCCCTTGATAAGCACCCACAGATCAATAGATAACGCACATTGGATAAAGAGTAAAGATAGCAGCCACCATTCTGCTCATGATCTGAGCCAAAAAACAAGATGGCTCTTTCCATGCCAACAATGTCAACAGCCTTTTATGATGACAATCATCGCTATCAATTAAATGTAAAAACATAAAGAAAACATATCTACAAGATATTGCCAGTTGAGACTTTCAAAGAGAGGGGACAATTTCAGGTTATGAGAGAATTCTGAACCAGCAGAATGAGGATGAGTGGCCTGGTCAGTTGGTTAAAATGGCTGGGCTGCTTGGAGAGCAGTTGTGTTTTATGTATCAATTTGGTTTTCGGTGATCAACATTCATGTAAGTTATCAGGCTCAGCTGTGTTTAATTATTTTGATTAAAAAAAATAAAAAAAAATAAAAAAAATAACCAACAATTTCAAATGAGAATTTAAGAAAAATTGGAATCAAGTCCTCTGTTGTAAAAACTGCTGCCATTGAATTCTAAAGACTATAATACATTCCTTAGCCTACCTAGGTATGCTTTTTCGCAAAGGATAGCAAGAGAAATGCAAATTTAATAACAAAAGTAAATTGGATTGTTTTAACTGCATGCTCTAGCTGCATCATGAAACTAATTTTGATTTGTATGGGGCAATAATCAGTACTCCTCTATTTGAAATTTTCTTTTGTTATGCTGATACTTTGCGACTGAGTGGCAGTTGTACTATCATTAAAGGACCACTCAATGCAGTAGAATTGCATTATTAACAAGCGCATAATTAAGAGACATTGCAATAGCACTTATTCTGAATTTCAAATAAGCAGTAGATTTTTTTCTGACAAATTTATTTTTTATCCCATTTTCCGCCCCCCTGTTATCATGTGACAGACATCAGCCAATCACAGATTAGTATACGTATACCCTGTGAGCTTGTGCACATGCTCAGTAGGATTTTGTTCCCCCGAAAATGTAAAAATAAAAAGACTGTGCAAAATTCGATAGTGGAAGTAAATTGGAAAGTGTCTTAAAACTGCATGCTCTTTCTGAATCCTAAAAGTTTATTTTGACTTGAGTGTCCCTTTAATTAAACAAATTATTTCACTACATTTATGTGTTGTTCAGTTATATATTTAGTGCTTCTCTTCAAAGTTTATGGTCTAGAACCACAACTAAGGACATGGGGCGCGATCCGATAAATGGCGTAGTTTGCGTCGCCCGCAGTTTCAGCTCGCATCTCAAGCTATCCAATATACAGCGCCGTCAGATGCTAACGTGCCGTAAGTCGGATAAACCAGCGATGTCCAGAAATCTGCGCAAGTACAAATTTCTGGCGTCACCAGTAACTTTCAGCACTTTAGAAACTGCCGGCGCCTACAAAACCTGACTAAAGTCTAAATCACCTGCACTGTCTAACACGCCTCCCTAACATAGCCTGACACGTCTAACCCTCTATCCGCTATCCCCCCTCACTATCCTAACAATAAAATATGTATTAACCCCTAAACCGCCGCTCCCGGAGCCCGCCGCTACCTAATAAAGTTATTAACCCCTAAACCGCTGCCAGCTATATTAAATCTATAACCCCCTAAAGTGAGCCCCTAACACCGCCGCCATCTACCTTACCTACCCCCTAAAGTGAGCCCCTACCCCGCCGCTATCTATTTTAAAATTATTAACCCCTAATCTAATCCCCCTACCCCGCCGCCATCTATATTAAATTATTTAACCCCTAAAATACTAAACTATCCCTACCACTAAACCTAAGTCTAACCCTACAAATAGCCCTGAAAAGGGCTTTTTGCGTGGCATTGCCCCAAAGTAACATCTCTTTTGCTAGCCCTTAAAAGGGCTTTTTGCGGGGCATGCCCCAAAGAATTCAGCTCTTTTGCCAGCCCTTAAAAGGGCTTTTGGCGGGGCTTTGTCACAAAGTAAACTGCTCTTTTGCCTACAATCTACATCCCCCTACACCGCGGCCACCTATAATAAATGTATTAACCCCTAATCTAATCCCCCTATACCGCCGCCAGCTATATTAACTATATTAACCCTAATTATATTAGGGTTAATATAGTTAATATAGTTATTATATTATATATATTAACTATATCAACCCTAATTATATTAGGGTTAATGTTAGGTGTCCCCCCCAGGGGGTAAGTGTCAGGTCAGACCGAAGCCACGGGGCTAGTGTACCCCCTGAGGCATATGTAGATTATCTGATAAGGGCCCCTTAGAATGACTCAGACCACGCAGCATTATGATCGAAAGCCAATTCTGTTTATTGCACAGTGCAAGCCTTTCTTATAGTGACATACAGGGTTAAGGGGATGACACGTTAGGACCGCGTCATCTTACACAGTTATACAGAGCAAAATACAAGGAAAAACTGGAATATGAGTTTCTCATAACAATACTTACAGAGTCATAACAAACTACCATCTGCGGAGACAACAAGGTTTCTGAACCATCTTGTTTACATTATCTTATTCTATCTTATTTCTGGGCGTCGGGCCAGGGTACAGTGGCAAGGCCGAACAGCTAAGGAAACTATCATAACATGCATATAGTTCTCACTACATGATAACCCAGTATAATAAAGTCTATTCATTACAAAATGGCTGCAAGAAACAAGATGGCTGCCGTCAGGTTCATATTACCCCTAACATACCATCCTTTTATTCTAACAGAATAACATACAAATAGACTGGCATAGGAAATTAGTAAAGCCTTATATTATGGTAACAGAACTCTGTGAGAATACTAAAGAGAAAAATATTTGCATGTCGTGATATACTTTTATAGGCTAATTGTCACTGCATATAGGTACAGTCCCTCCAATACCTTCCATCTATCTTCCAGCCTTCCCAAAACTACCGGTCTACCGGCACAGAGACCCAACCAGCCCCCCATCTACCCCCAAACAACGCTGCATTGTTTATTTCTCCACCTGCATTGCTAGCACCCCCCAATATGCCCAACAGTTCCTTTTCCACAGTAAAGCATGACATAGCAACAGCACAACTGTCTCTAGGTGGCCTCTGATCACTTTAAGAACAGTCTTTGTCCATTTGAGAGCGCTGCACCTTGACACTTTGCTATAATACAGTTCTCCAATAGTTCATTTGCAGTAGGGGTGCTTATCCACGGTTCTTCCGTAGGGAGATACTGGAAATCTGATGGTTTGTTCATGGGGTAGACAAGGCAACCAGTGGATACCCATGGCAAGCAAACACTTGAGTCACAGGGAGTCTAGGACGCAAACAGAAACAGTACAGGATGAGTACACACCACAATACAATCACAATTATGTCCAAATAAAACGTCACTTTCATCCTATGTCATTTAAAATCAAACAAAACATTGTTGATATATAATACAAACTAAATACATTGATATTTCTCAGAGAATAATTTACAACTTCTCTATACACTTTTAAATGTTACTTCATGGATACTACGCAAGTGAAAACCTGTCAGACTTCATCAAGGGCCTGAATGGTTATGCTAAAACTTATGCTAAGGCCTGCCCTGTAGTAAGAATGGAAAAAAAGAAAACAGTCAATGAAAATAAATGAATTTCTTTACACTGTCACTTTGAACTTCTAAAAATAAAAGAACCTCGTGTTGCTTTATTCTGGATGGCTGCTATCTATAATGTTTATAATTCTGCAACCTAAATTCTCTCACACTCCTGTATGAGGAAAGAATACAAACAGAACATCATTTAAAACTACAAGTTCTTTTGAAGGTAAACACATCTTTATGGTAAGAATTACTCTCTTTGACAAACATCAGGAATGACCAAATTCACTTTGCAGATACCATACTAATTAATAAAAGGGAAAAATACATTTGCTTTCATAAACTATAATTATGCTATTCCCTGAACAAACATTTCTCTGTATATTTACTATAAACTTCTAGCTTAGACGTGTCCTCCTTATGTTCTAAAGGGTGAAGGGTCTAAAATATTATTCTATGTTGCAGCATTTCCCTTAAACCTATTTTCTATACTCAGTGGGCCATTCAATAGAGTACAATACTGCGAAGTTCACAGTTAAATTTATCTAAAGGGTTACTTTGTTAAGCACATAAACTACCATGTGCACTAATACCAATGAAGCATATGATGTCTTATACCCAATATGATCAATAAAAATAAAACAAATACAAGAGAATACAAAACAAGCAATATAAGGAATTGAGTTAAAACAATACTCCCCTAATTTAATTGGTTGACCCTGTAACAGCATAACAGGTCCTCCATATCGAGCGGTAAGGCACAGTCCAGAGAAGGATAGTCTTTATGTCCTGAAGACACACATCAGAGGAAACAGTCATGGATTACCCAGAGTCCAGTTCTGGGGCTGGTACCAGCATGCAAAGCAAAGAATGGATCCAAAGATAGTTCAGCAACTTTTTTTACTGCAGTATGGTGGTTAAAACAAGCTTGACAAAAGGTCTTTCATCTTCATCTTTTCTTTCTTTAAAGGTTTACTTGCTTTCAATCTTTAATCTTTTGAAGAGTGCACTTATGGAATTTTGCCTGTACAGATTTTACCTAAATATGGAAACTCAAAAATAATTCAGTTAGTGTGTTTCAATCTCTGAAGACAGCATACTCTCATCCTGCAAATACAAATATGTTAAGAACCAAATAGAAAAATAAAACATTTTAGGCATCTGAAATATGAGAGCAAAATAAAACACAGAAAGACAATAAAAAGATCTAATCCACCAGGGAGGGAAAAAAAAGGCGTGGGGTGTGGGTGTACAGGCTACGACCGGGGTGATCAGCAAGGTAGATGCTTTTCCGTGGCCAGATTCCCAATGAAGGAAAGTTCTAGACAATCCTAGGGACGTAGTGCATCCTGCATAGGGGTAAGACAAGGAAAATTTAGGGCACAGCTGGTGGTTAGACAATAACATTGTATGAGGAGATTCAAAACGTTTTAGGTTCACCTCCTAAAAACAATCACCCCCATTACATAAAGATATTCATCAATACTCATCAATACTTCCCCCATGTTTGCGTGAAACATCTCATGTGACACGCAAACACAAGATAACAAGAAACTGAACGACAAATCATGCACTCCACTCATGCAGAGACAATTCTCAATAGCAAGCAAAAATGAAATACACTTCACAATTCAGTATGCTGTCCATACAGCACGCTTCCACACGTAGTCACAAAAGAGAAAAACATAACAAACAAACAGTGAAAACCAATCGTTCTTGTCTTTCACAAAACAAAACATTAGCTGCTGACACAAATTTCAAACAACCACAATTAACTTAGAATGCAACACATATTCTGACATTCACTGGAATGCAACACTCTCAGAACACTACAAACAATTAAAAACATCCACTATGTACTAACACGGCAGATGCACAAGAAACTTCAGTTGCAGATTATACAAATAAAATTGCGCTTATTTGGGAACGATCAGATAACCACGGTAGCCACTGTTAAAGGGACATTGTAGGATAAATGAAAATTTTATTATTCAGATAGGACTTTTAATTTTAACCAACCTTCCTAGATTAAACCAAACATAGGTAGGCTCATATGCTAATTTTTTTAAGCCTTTGAGGACTGCCTCTTATCACAGGCTGTATAAATCTCATTACAACCCCAAGAGACAAAATACACGTAAGCCATATAAATAAAACTAAAACTGTGATCAGATAAATTAGCAAGTTATATAAATGCAGTAGAATCAGATAAAATGTGCAGCATCTGTTTTAGGGGTGTTTATTTGTAGACACCTTATAGACCACGGCTTAGCTGTTAAGCAGCAATCAAAGTCATTGCAATAATAGTGGTAGACTAGTTAATAACCAAATAGCTAGATATATTTTAAAGTGTCACTGAAATCACTTAATTAAATAATATCTCATTTATTTATTGAACGCAGTGGGGGTTATTTTAAATAACAAAGAGTTATATCTGTGAGATACAGTTTGACAGCCACAGAAATAAAATTATCATTTTTAAGCTATATCCTGTGACAGAATATAATATAAATACTTGTTTCTTTGTAGTCAGCAATTTATAGTTATCATTTTTATAACATAGAACACCAGTACTGCTGCTTTAAATGTAAAGTGCAAATCGTTCTCTCTGCAACAAAGCCAAACAGAGAAACCTTTTTTTTTTTTTTTTTTAAAGAAAAGCAAAACATGCACAGTGTTATCATTCCTCTCAAAGATAGTAAGGCAAGCTCAAAGTTTCATTTTTACTTAAAGGAGAAACACTGTTTACTGCTTAAAAATATAAAATTTACACTAAAACTTGATAAATGCTAATTAGTTTAACCACAACAAAATTATTGGATTTAACGTTGTATATAATTTGATATTCACCATTCTGCAGCTCTCCAGCCAAATATAATCAATTGCATATAACACAAAAATAAGCTTTCTACAAAAGAATACTAATACAATTTCCCCTTTAAATTATTCCCAATGATCCTTATAATAATAAAAAAAAATGTATACTGACGTTCATGAAATAGCCTAAACAAGCATAAGCAGCATAAGAACGCACTCACAGTGGGATGCAGGCTAATTAAAGGGACATTTTAACCAAACTAAAAATAATCTTTAATTGAAACTGCTAACACAGTGAAATATACTAGTGTTAGGCTTACAGTAAACCTCATTGTCTTTTATGTAAATATTCCCTTAAATTCTCAGATGTTATATCAGTTTTCCTGTATCCCTTTAAATATTTTCACTCCTCTGTTTTTTCTCGTTTTTTTTCTTTTCTGTCCGCTAGTCTCCCGGATCCCTACACTAAAATTGTAGACAACTTATCACTTCAGTTTGCATTACAGAATTAAGTTATACTGCAAAAAGAAATATCTGCTATCTGAACAGCAAATTTTAAATAAATATATACAAAGAAAGGTCTCTTAAAATATATTTAGCAAACTACTAATACAGTGTTATTGCACTGGTCCTTTAAATAAGAAAATGACAATTTTCTATTGCTCCGTCTACGCACTGAGATCTGATTTTACAGACAAATATAAGATAATGAGATATTCTTATTATCTAAAATTCCACCCATTGCAATCAACTGTGTTTTGAAAGCATAAAACCAGCTACTTCATAAATATACAAATAAACTTGCAAATGCAATTTCTCCTATATGTTATACTATGCAGCTTGTATAACAAGTCATTGACAATACATTAATAGCAACACCTTGTTACAGTGAACTGTCCCTTTAAGGACTAACCATTCATCACGCAAATTACATATGTATATCCCAACCATAATTTAGGCTGTTTGTATGATTTACCACACAAATTTCACCTCTGTACTGTAGCATGACCTGCAGATTAATGTACTTGCAACAAAAACGGACGCACTTTTAGATAAATTTTCAATTACAGCTTATAACTATATGTCATTAGGTGCACTAACTCCGTTCACAGACCTTACAAATACAACATATGTTAACCCATTAATCATACCAGAAACAGTTTCATATTTACCAGAGCGTGACAAAAAATCACACACCATCGCACTTTCAAAGCCACTTTCAAAGCCGTTACTTCACTTGCAAAAACAATATCATATCTTTACATGCCGAAAAACAATTATCACTTAAAACTAAAACTGCATATGAATACCACATACTTAAAACATGCTGGTGACTTTAAAATACAGGTATATAAAATAACATTACCAAATATCTCCTTAAAACGTCTGATTTCCCAGCAGGGAAACAGAAAGAAACAGTTTTTTTACAGCGATACAAACACACACGCTCATTCCATCTTGCATACCAGAGATTCACTCCCTTTTTTCCTTTCTCAGAAAAGCATCTATTTCATAGCGTACGACATACATATAAAATTTACCAGATTAACCTGTCACCAAGTCCAAAATGTATTCCTTTTTTTTTTTTTTTTTTTTTTCCGATACCCCGCAAAATGGCCATTTTTGCACGGCTTGAGACAATCATTTTCAAATAATACATTCTGTTTTTTGGTTCAAAGCAAATCTGTTACACTCATACCACAGTGAGAACCTACAGACCATCACACATTATGCATCTCAATATACACAATTTCCTAAATTTCCTTTTCATTACTGCAAGCAAACAAAAGTCTTACAAACAAAGCTGCTGTAACAGGTTTCTTTTCTTTCTTTTTTTTTTTCTGATCTATGTGCGCGCTCAGTGGTGGCCCCCCTTCTATGCCTGCTACATTCTTTAACACAGAGATTTCTCTATTTATCACACAGCAGTACTCACTGACAGTGTTTTAAAAATATTTCTGTCTTTTGCAGAAACTATTAACTCTCCTTTTCTTTTACCTTATACATGTAATTTTCTCTGTGCATTCTTATCTATAAGCAGTTCCCATTTCTCAACACAATAATAGCCACAATAATAACATGCACAGCCACTTAATATTTTCTACGCACAGCATAAAAAAACACAAACAGGGGGAGTGGCTAGGCAGCGGCCATGTTAGGTCGCAATATCTGTTGCTCCTAAAGAGATCTGCTTAATCCGCCAATTTAAGCAGTAAATCTGCAAAATACAATAGCACCCGTCTCATCCTGGACTGGACAGAGAAGAGCAGTACCGTTCTATACTAAATTTGCAGAATGTATGACCTATAGGAACCAGATCTGGCCCGTTGAGTCCTTGGGAGGCGGCCTACAGAAAGGTTCAACACCCCCCCCCCCGTAACCCGGGGTATAGCAGTCCTCAGTTGACTGCCCATTCTACCAAAGAAGGGAACCATTTAATAATTCATTCACCTGTGGATGTATATGAGGAGAAACTGTACAAACGAGGTATCGTTTAAATAATGGAGGCCCTAAATAAATGGGAAAGAGAGATGACGCAGCACATTGAGGATTATTTCCGGAGCTTAGAGGAAGAGTTATGTGGACTTCTCCTGGGTTCTATAACTACGGCGGTTTCCCTAGCTGAAAGCGGCGAAGAAACTATGCCCTCCTGGTCAGACCTGACTAGCGAAGAGGTTTTCAGCCCTCACACTAAACTTGATGCCCAGCAGGAATTGCAACCTGAGCTGCAAATCGAAATCACATGTAGCAGACCGGTAGAGGAGCTCTATATGATCACAGAAGAAACCGCTCTTCAAGTAATAATGGGGGATGAGTTCAAGATCAGACCTATCTTATTTAGAAATCCCAGCTTTTTACCTCTTGTTCATCCTCCGCTGGTTGTGATCAGAGCGGGAGGACAAATAGGTAGCAGTAAGCCTCTAATTACCAAGAGAGACTGGGGCCTTGCAGAAATAGGACGCTGGCAAGAGCTACATTCACAGAAAGCGTGCTTCCTTTACTCAGGGTTCCTCACCCGAACGAGTCACTCACAAGATCACCGACACGGAGTGGGCTGAGGGAGAACTGAATCCCCAGATACGAGACTCACCCTTGAGACTGTTATGCTGGATGGAAGCTGGGGAACATCCCTGCTATTTTTGCAAGTCTGGATCAGGACTGGGTGCGGGGTAAAAACCTGGTACATATAAGCTGACTCTATGTCCGTATTTTGAACGACAGATATACACTGTTCAACTGTCCCACTTAATTGTTTTAACTATTTTACTTAAAAATATTTCTTGTACATATTAGAATTAGCGGGTGTAACGTTTTATATGCCATTTATATCTTTTCAGTTCTGCTGTTCTCCTATCGGTAATGTATTCCAGGTTCCCTATCTCTTACATAACCCAAATTAAGCTAGCTCCGACCTCTGGTTATAGTATATTGTAGTGAGGAGATCTCCCCAGCATTGTAATTGTATCCTCATGCCCCACTAGCACCATCTAAATTTGGTTGAGCACATTAACACATTCTCACAGCAATAGCTGCTCCCTGCACCCACGGTATCGCATGGGGTATTCTTTTACATACACCTACAGGGCTTCCTAGCTAAATTAGAATCTTCACTCTCATTACCTGTGAATCAGTAAGTTGTTATTTGCTTTCTGCTCACGATGTCTGTATGGGGGAGTTTTTAAAAAAACAAAAAAAGCAAAAAACAAAAAAAAACAATTATAAAACCCTTGCATTAATAATATTGCTGTTTGCTTAACGCTATGCATTCTTTGTCACATATATGTACACATTAACTTTTTCAATAATTCTGGATCTGACGTGACTTGCAGCTATATACACTTAAGGTAAACTGTTTTTCTTATACTAGACCTCTGCCCGCCCTGTTATGTACATAGGTTTTTATGAGAAGTAGAGTTCTGGGTACATGACAAAAAACCTGATATATACAAGCTGATACTGTTATGGAATTATGACTGTTTGACATATTTTGTTTAACTCTCTCTCTTAGCTCCAACATATCATCTGTACTTATTGGTTGCAAAGGGTTTGAAATCCAAAATTTATGTTACTTATATGTTTCTTAGGTTTTAGGTAAGCTGTTCTTTAGCTATTTATACTACCTTGGATATCTTTTTTATTGACTACTTAACATAAGCTGGGTCTGTCTCATAGATATATCACACTGATGTGAGGAGGCCTACCAGTGTATCCAATTTACCCCTCTACATCAATTTAACCAGTTAAACTTTGCAGAGCCCCTGAACAACTAAGTATAAAGCCCAGTGATCCCTTATATCAAAATATTAGGCTCTTGGTTTTCAATATTGTGGATATAGATACATTTACTCACCCCCATAGCCATAACCATATCCTCTCAGGAGTTAGGTAGAGGAGGTTATACTCCAAAATAGTAGCTATTAATGAGCTGTGTATCTGCATTAACCCCTGATTGATTGGTATAGTCTCCTATAGCATTTTAGCCCCATTCTGAACACATTTGTTGCTCTGGCCCTGCTGATAGGGGTGTGTATTCTATTGAAACCTCATACTTCCTATTTTGGTTACGATAATATAGGCTCAACTTAGAAATCATCTACTCTAATCCCTTTATGTAGAAAGTTGCTTATACTCTGACTTGGGATAGATGTGTCAGATTGCATTTTCTGTATCTCTGTTTTTGTATAAAGAGGCCAGTCATACCTACTCCTCCTAACAGCTCAACTCTGAAGTGTTCTTAACAATGGTTCCTTAACTACTGCTATTACTATTACTAATATGTTTATACATCCGTATAGCTCAATTTAAGGGTCTTATATAAGTTTTTTTTAGTTTCCGTAATGGATATAAACCCTATAAAATTAAAAAAAGGAGATTCCCTAATAGAGATCCATGAGTGGTCTCTCTAGTTTCAGAAGTTACCTTCCTGGATTATGTTCAAGAGTGTATAAGGGGCCCAAAAGTGGTCCTGTTGGTTTTGCTGAAGGTACAGAGCTGTTTTGGCATTGACTCTGGTATTTAATCTGTGTTTGTATTGACATATACCTCCACTCCACTCCATTCAAATTATATAACAATTGTCTGTTTAATTTGTGGAAACCGTCTGTATGTAACACTTTCGACATGTTTATGTTTGTTTGCCTTTTGATGAATCTCAATAAAAAAAAAAAAACACAAACAAAACAAAGCAAAGAAAGCATCAGATATCAACATGAGCTTCAGGTGGGTAACAAAACTCTATTATGGGAATGAATATGGGAAACTTTAACATACATGAGACTCACTCACTGCCACCTTTGCCCGGAGGAGCTTATCTTAAAAGCTCTCCGTCAACTGGCATTCATATATTTCTTGCGAGCTTATCACAGACAGGACTCACAATACCTGTCGTATCCCAGCACAGGACTCTACACCTGTCTGGAGGGGTATCACAACTGCCGGCAGGATTATAACCTCCGCAAACCTGTGCTTTAACCACAGGAACCACTTTAACCCTTTATCATATATTATCAACACCTATTACCAGACTAAATTTAGGTTCAAATTCACAGAAGGAAAGCATGGTAAAAGCACTCATACTTACTCACTGCGAATCCCACTTCTGACACCAAAATTGTTAGGTGTCCCCCCCAGGGGGTAAGTGTCAGGTCAGGCCGAAGCCACGGGGCCAGTGTACCACCTGAGGCATATGTAGATTATCTGATAAGGGCCCCTTAGAATGACTCAGACCACGCAGCATTATGATCGAAAGCCAATTCTGTTTATTGCACAGTGCAAGCCTTTCTTATAGTGACATACAGGGTTAAGGGGATGACACGTTAGGACCGCGTCATCTTACACAGTTATACAGAGCAAAATACAAGGAAAAACTGGAATATGAGTTTCTCATAACAATACTTACAGAGTCATAACAAACTAACATCTGCGGAGACAACAAGGTTTCTGAACCATCTTGTTTACATTATCTTATTCTATCTTATTTCTGGGCGTCGGGCCAGGGTACAGTGGCAAGGCCGAACAGCTAAGGAAACTATCATAACATGCATATAGTTCTCACTACATGATAACCCAGTATAATAAAGTCTATTCATTACAAAATGGCTGCGAGAAACAAGATGGCTGCCGTCAGGTTCATATTACCCCTAACAGTTAATATAGTTAATATCGTTATTATATATTATATATATATATATATATATATATATATATATATATATATATATATATATATATATATATATATATATATATATATATATATATATATATATATATATATATATATTAAGTATAATAACCCTATCTAACTCTAACATCCTAACTAAACTCTTATTAAAATAAATCTAATATTAATATTATTAATTAAAATATTTCTATTTAAATCTAAATACTTACCTATAAAATAAACCCTAAGATAGCTACAATATAATTAATAATTACATTGTAGCTATGTTAGGGTTTATATTTATTTTACAGGTAAATTGTTAATTATTTTAACTAGGTATAATAGCTATTAAATAGTTATGAACTATTTAATAGCTACCTAGTTCAAATAATTACCCAATTACCTGTAAAATAAATCCTAACCTAAGTTACAAATACACCTACACTATCAATAAATTAAATAAACTACAAATATCTATCTAAAAATACAATTAAATAAACTAAACTAAATTACAAAAAATAAAAAAAAGATTACAAGATTTTTAAGCTAATTACACCTATTCTAAGCCCCCTAATAAAATAATAAAGCCCCCCAAAATAAAAAAAATTCCCTACTCTATTCTAAATTAAAAAAAGTTCAAAGCTCTTTTACCCTACCAGCCCTTAAAAGGGCCTTTTGTGGGGGCATGCCCCAAAGAAAACTGCTCTTTTGCCTGAAAAAAAAAACACAATACCACCCCCCAACATTACAACCCACCACCCACATACCCCTAATCTAACCCAAACCCCCCTTAAATAAACCTAACACTACCCCCCTGAAGATCTCTCTACCTTGTCTTCACCACACCGGGCCAAACTCCTCATCCGATCCGGGCGATGTCTTTATCCAAGCGGCAGCAAAGTCTTCTTCCATCCGGCAGCATCTTCCATCAAACGGCATCTTCAATCTTCATCCGTCGCTCCTCCGACGCGGAGCATCCGTTCCCGGCCAACGACTGAACGACGAATAAGGTACCGTTAAATGATGTCATCCAAGATGGCGTCCGTCGAATTCCGATTGGCTGATAGGATTCTATCAGCCAATCGGAATTAAGGTAGAAAAATCTGATTGGCTGATTGAATCAGCCAATCAGATTCAAGTTCAATCTGATTTGCGGGCGACGATTTTTATCGGATCGACCCCATGGATTTTTAAATACCAATAGTATTTCAATATAAACACATTTTGTCCAGATTTTAATTTTTATTACACTTCAATATGCATTTATGCACATATTCTTTAAAGGACAATTAACATGGGAAATTTACAAGCACCTTCAAAATATAAAACAAAATATATTAAAAATACACTAACAAAAGTACCTTTCTTGACAGATTGGCCGATTATCAGTTTAAACATTATAGAATAAAAAAAAGTTTTAAATTGCTATGGCAACTCATAATTGGTACTTTCTCTTAATATAAGCTTCATCTCAATTTTTTTCAGACATTATTTATATGATAAACAGATTATATTATGCATTTTCTAAAAGCTTGCTTGACCTTTTGTACACATTTAATGTTCAGGACATGCCAGAAACGGCTATAAATATATATTTTTCAAACCACATTAACTGCTATAGCACTGGAAAAGTGGTTTAATTTAAAAAAAAAAAAAAGATCCTTTTTCAGAAAAAACAACAACTAAGTATTTGAATATCTTTGAGATCATAAAAAGTTTTGCCAAATCTCAAGTGTATACATACTTTATTAAACTAAAACCAATTAAATATGTTGCTCCCTACTGCTTGCGATCATAGCTCTTCCTTGTAAATATGTTGTTCCAACACTCTACTTTTAAACTTTGAAATTAAAAGTTATTATTAACACTTATTTTCTTTTTTTTTTAATTAATACATTTTTATTATTTGATTGCCAATGATCTATAGAAATTGTTTTCAGTAAAAATAAAGAACATTTTGTATATGTTATGTTATTCGCAAATTAATTTTAGTAAAAAAAAAAAATGATAATTTCAACTGTTATTGTTTTTCTTAATCTACTTTAACATACAACATATTTTAATTAGAGAAAGATTGTGTATAATGCAATAAGTAAATGATATTTAAAGGGACAGTCTACACCAAAATATTTATTGTTTTAAAAGATAGATAATCCCTTTATTAGCCATTCCCTAGTTTTGCATAACCAACACAGTTATATTAATACACTTTTTTTTTTTATCTCTGTGATTATCTTGTATCTAAGCCTCTGCAAACTGCCCCTTATTTCAGTTCTTTTGACAGACTTGCATTTTAGCCAATCAGTGCTGGCTCCTAGGAACTCCACGTGCGTGAGCACAGTTTTGCCAATATGAAACACATGAACTAACACCCTCTAGTGGTGAAAAACTGTCAAAATGCCCTGAGCTAAGAGGCAGCCTTCAAGGGCTTAGAAATTAACATATGAACCTCCTAGATTTAGCTTTCAACTAAGAATATCAAGTGAACAAAGTAAAATTGGTGATAGAAGTAAATTGGAAAATTGTTTAAAATTACATGCCCTATCTGAATAATGAAAGTTTGTTTTGGACTAGACTGTCCCTTTAAAGAGACATGAAACCCATTTTTTTCTTTCGTGATTTAGATAGCGCATTCAATTATAAATAGCTTTCTATTTTACTTCTATTATCTAATTTGCTTTGTTCTCTTGGTTTGCTTTGTTGAAAAGCATACCTAGGTAGGCTCAGGAGCTGTTTACTAGCTGCTGATTATTGGCTTCATATATATCCCTCTTTTCATTGGATTACAGATGTGTTCAGCTAGCTCCCTGTAGTGCATTGCAGCTCCTGAAACAAACGATACCAAGAAAATTAAGCAAAACTAAAGTAAATTGGAAAGTTGTTTAAGACGTTGTGCTCTATCTGAATTATGAAATAATATTTGAGGGGAATTATGTCCCCTTAACATCTCCCATACTTAAAGGGACAGTCAATTTTTTTCTTCATTAATCAGAACAACTTACAACGTACAACTAGGAGATAGCTGTTGATAGGTGGCAGCTTATAAATGTTTCTTGTCATTGGTTCACCCAAAATTTACAGCTATTACCCAATAGTGCATTGTTTCTCCCTCATTAATGGATACTAAGTTGATTAAGTAAATTTAATAAAATAATTATATTGCAAAGTTGTTTTAACAAAATCATGCTTTGCATAAAAGAAAAAAATTGTGTTTCACGTCCCTTTAATGAGAATTAAAGGGATTCTTCTTTATTCATAACATTTCAGAAGGAAGGGAGAAAACATATGTTGCGTTAAGATAGGTAGATATATAGATTAATAGATAGATGATACATAGATATTGATACATTTATATATAGATAGATACACGTACGTACGTATATATATATATATATATATATATATATATATATATATATATATATATATATATATATATATATACAATTTCATGGATGGGATTGCACAATCATACCATAGGTAATGCCACGGTGCACTGCTAATACAAAAATTAGTTCCTCCAAAAAGCAGGCAGCTCACTGGTCTTTGCAGTAAAAATACAAATTTATTTCTTCAGTTTAAAAAACAAACGTTTCGGCACTGCATTGTGCCTTTGTCAATGTTACACAACAAGAATATACAAAAGCAGAGTGCAACTAAGTACCCGAAATCAGATAATATACATTTAAAAACAAACCCCTTAAATAGAGAAAATACCCCTTCAACTTTACCGCCATTCCTGTACCACGCTCATACGATTCCAAACATTCTGACGTCACGCTGACACGTTAGCCGTGTCTAGCGTGATGACGCATAGCACGGCGTTGTCCTGACAACGTCAAAAGCATCACGTCGGCGTGCTAGCCGAATATCAGGAAATCACCAGGGCATATTCTGCGCATGTTCAGAAAGCTGTAGTTTCATGAAGCGCAGCGGTTGCTATAGGCAACCAACGTAAGCAAGCAAACTGCTATAGCAAGAGCCGCTCCGGGTGTTTCCTAGTATGTGGCTGAGATGGAGGCAATTTAAATGTGTAAATTATCAGATGTTTGAACCCTTTGTTCACATATACAAACTACTAAGTATGTACTTAAATAGTAAACAAAAAGTGCATATTCAAATATACAACTCATATGTATACTGTGTAGTAGGGTAGACGCATCTTGAAAATGAATCACATCCACAGAGATGATATAGAGATGGACCAGTATGACATGACAAATATATGTACAGAAGAAATTCTTAATCACATTATTAATGATAGGACCTGACTCAATTAATTACTACAAATTAATGAAAATTAATAAAAACTAATAGTCAATCTTGTGTACCCATCACACCCATAGGAGTATGGTAGTTATCCAAACAGTGGACACCCAAGGACCCTCAGTTTCAAGTGGTGACTTGAGCCATGTTTCCTTTTTGTAATGGTCTACAGGGTCCGATTTGACAAGGATATCCCTCAGATTCCTTGCCCTCCGGTAGACCAACCTTGGAGCAGTCATCTTCTGAAAGGGTAACATGGGATCAGTACCCACTACCGGCCAATGGCGACGTACAGCATTGGATAGACGTTCACATTCAGGTGTGAATGTAGTAATCAGATTAAGTTGTTCAGACGTGTCCTTGATAGGAGCCCTGGTGTCTTGTAAGGTATCAGAGCTCAACAATTTCTCCTGTATTTTGCAGATGTCTGTCATGGGATAGCCCCTTTTGTTTAATTTCACGCCCATTTCCTTTACTTGGGTCACTTGCGAGTGTGTCTCACTGTTATTTCTCAGTGCTCTAGTGAGTTGGGAGGTGAGAACACCCTTTTTCTGGTGATCAGGGTGAAAACTACTGGCGTGCAGCAAAGAATTGCGATCCGTGGGCTTAGTGTACAATTTAGTACCAAAACGCCAGCCACCAGAGTCATTCACCTTGAACACATTGAGGTCCAGAAAGTTGACACTATCAGTGCTAAATTCAAGTTTAAATCGAATGGGGCTAGCCATGAGGTTCAAATGTGACACCCACTCACGCAAAGACAATCCATCACCCCTCCATATGAGGAAGACATCATCGATGTAGCGGGTGCAAAAGTCACCTGTGGATGTTCAAACGGTTTCATGAGCTCCTGCTCATACCATGCCATATAGATGTTTGCGTAGGTGTGTGCCACATTCGACCCCATGGCTGTGCCTGCTACCTGCAGATAATACCAGTCCTCAAATTTAAAATAGTTTTTTTTTCCAGACAGATAGTCAATAATTCACATATGAACTCAATAGGAGGACCACTATAATGAATGTTATTTGTCACCATGGACCTGACCGCCTCCACCCCCCCAGCGTGGGGGATCACAGTGTAGAGGCTATCCACGTCCATGGTGACCACAATGTCATCCTGTCTAAGATCCACAAAGTCTGCAAGTCTCCTCAGAAGGCAAGGTGAATCCTGCAGGTAAGACCTGGTGTATATATATAAAACATGGAAGGGAACTTCACTCCAAGACCGGATCAGGTACACATCCTGTGACTCAGTAACATCCAGCCCTGGGTGCTAAATAGCACTCCAAAAAAGCTGTGATGTCACCAGAGCCACAGGCAGTTAACCCCAGTCCGGAATGGGTGCAAGAAACAAGGGAGATTACAAATAAAAAGTAATACAACACATAGAAACACCCAGCACTCACCAGCTAGCTCACAGCTAAGATAAAATCACAACTGGAAAGGTTAGTCACCGCATCTGGCCAAATGGGAAAGCTCAGGCACCACGTCAAGGTCCTTTCCTTTGCCTGAGTCCCTAACACAGGCACACCATCATGCGAGCTCACAAAGCTAAACAAACTGAGAACAAAGAAGGGGTGCACAGGTGGCTGTAATCACCCATAGAAAATACAAAACATGGAAGGGAACTGCACTCCAAGACCGGATCAGGTACACATCCTGTGACTCAGTAACATCCAGCCCTGTGTGCTAAATAGCACTCCAAAAAAGCTGTGATGTCACCAGAGCCACAGGCAGTTAACCCCAGTCCGGAATGGGTGCAAGAAACAAGGGAGATTACAAATAAAAAGTAATACAACACATAGAAACACCCAGCACTCACCAGCTAGCTCACAGCTAAGATAAAATCACAACTGGAAAGGTGATGTCACCAGAGGACCTTGATGTGGTGCCTGAGCTTTCCCATTTGGCCAGATGCGGTGACTAACCTTTCCAGTTGTGATTTTATCTTAGCTGTGAGCTAGCTGGTGAGTGCTGGGTGTTTCTATGTGTTGCATTACTTTTTATTTGTAATCTCCCTTGTTTCTTGCACCCATTCCGGACTGGGGTTAACTGCCTGTGGCTCTGGTGACATCACAGCTTTTTTGGAGTGCTATTTAGCAACCAGGGCTGGGTGTTGCTGAGTCACAGGATGTGTACCTGATCCGGTCTTGGAGTGCAGTTCCCTTCCATGTTTTGTATTTTCTATGGGTGATTACAGCCACCTGTGCACCCCTTCTTTGTTCTCAGTTTGTTTGGCTTTGTGAACTCGCATGATGGTGTGGCAGTGTTAGGGACTCAGGCAATGGAAAGGACCTTGACGTGGTGCCTGAGCTTTCCCATTTGGCCAGATGCGGTGACTAACCTTTCCAGTTGTGATTTTATCTTAGCTGTGAGCTAGCTGGTGAGTGCTGGGTGTTTCTATGTGTTATATATATATATATATATATATATATATATATATATATATATATATATATATATATATGATAGCTAGATAGATAGATAGATAGATAGATAGATAGATAGATAGATAGATAGATAGATATATATATATATATATATATAGATATATAGATATATATATATATATATATATATATATATATACTGTATATATATATATATATATATATATATATATATATATATATATATATATATATATATATATATATATATATATATATAAAACTGCTTACTAAAACACTTCCTTCTCCCCATGCATAGTGTTGACCCTCATTGAGACATGGAAGGTCCAGGATGGAGGGTTACATTTTGAAATTTTGCCCTGGGAGCAAGGTTTAAAGGGACATTCCAGTTAAACTATAAATGCACATATTTATTACATCTTTGAATAGAAACATGTTTGCAATATATTTGTATTGGCAAAAATGCTTCTAGTAAAAGTTATCACTGTGTTAGCATTTTTCTCTGCACGTGCATGTGAACATAACAAGATATTCTCGGTGCACCATTATTTTAATACTGCAGTTGCTCAGAGCACTAGTGGGGCTTGTATCATGTCAGCAATTAACAAATTGAGGCATTACCAGATGGCCTTAGGCTCTCTGAGCAAGTGCTGTGTTCAAAATGCTGGTGCATGGTGCATACTTAAATACACTTTTGAAACAGCTATAACTTTTACTAAAAGCATTTTTGCTAATGCATGTATATTACAAAAATGCTTCTATTCAAAACTAAAATGTATCCAAGTGGATTCCAATTTTGGCTGGAATGCCCCTTTAATAGAAACTGCCCTGATCATTGAAACGCATTTTAATCAGAAATTAAAATAAAGGGCTCCATACTCGCTTCTAAACTCGAGCGAGAAGTTGTCCGCTCATCTTCGCTACATAAGGGCATCGGAAGAATGTGATCCGCTGCCAGTATGTATCAATACATGCTTAAAGTGAAGGTAAACTTTGGTGAATGAAAGCCCATTTTTAAAAAATACTATTAAAATCAGGGGCACTTTCATTCTTCAAAGTTTACAAAGCAGCTGTTTTGATTAAAAACTTACCATTTTTCTCTTTTCACAGCTACAGCAGCTTCCCCCTCCTGGAAATCCTCTCTTCACACGTCAGCAATGACTAATCCGGCTTCCTCCAATCACAGCATGGCCTCAGGCAATGACCACCCTGGGGGAAAAGCCGTGATTGGAGGAAGCCGGATTAGTCATTGCTGACGTGTGAAGAGAGGATTTCCAGGAGGGGGAAGTTGCTCTGGCTGTGAAAAGAAAAAAGGTAAGTTTTTAATCAAAACGCCTGCTTTTTAAACTTTGAGGAATGAAAGTGCCCCAGTTTTTAATAGTATTTTTAAAAAATGTGCTTTCATTCACCAAAGTTTACCTTCACTTTAAGTGAGTGTGTAAATTCTGCCCCTTCTCTTGCTTGACCAATCGCGTGAGAGAAGGGACTCTCAATCACCCAGAGCGAGTGAGAGATCTGTGATTTATTTTTGCCACATAAGCATAGAGTGTAAAAAGCAGCAGCTAATGACCGCTTCTTCTTACATTGCGGGAATCAGGCTCTCATATGCAAACCTGACCCACAAGGGCTCCAGAGCTGCTTATGCTGCTTTGTACATGGAGCCAAAAGAGTTTTGTAACTTTCCATGGAGCACATTCAACTTTCTCACTTCCTAAATTTCACAAGTTGCTTATTTTGGGGTTCAAATGTATAACTCTTTCTAAAGCCTTCACATGTAACAACATCATTAAACTCAGCGTTTTTTTCCTTTTTATATAAATTTTAGTACTTAAGACTACTTAAGAGAGGTCATGCGGAGAATGAAGATTCTTTCCAGTCATTCTGTCCATTCCATTTTGGAAAAAAGGACCCATTTATGTGTTAGATTACAAGTATTGAGCAATTTTAACAGGTGCACGTTAAAGGGACAATCAAGTCCAAAAAAAACTTTCATGTTTCATATAGGGCATGTAATTTTAAACAACTTCCCAATTTACTTTTATCACCAATTTTGCTTTGTTCTCTTGGTATTCTTAGTTGAAAGCTAAACCTAGGAGGTTCATATGCTAATTTCTTAGACCTTGAAGGCCGCCTCTAATCTAAATGCCTTTTGATAGTTTTTCACCACTAGAGGGTATTAGTTCACGTGTTTCATATAGATAACATTGAGCTCATGCACGTGAATTTACCATGGAGACAGCTCTGATTGGCTAAAATGCAAGTCTGTCAAAAGAACCGAAAAGAGGGGGCAGTCTGCTGAGGCTTAGATACAAGGTAATTACAGAGGTAAACCGTGTATAATTATAACTGTTGGTTATGCAAAACTGGGGAATTGGTAATTAAGGGATTATCTATCTTTGAAAAAAAAAAATTCTGGTGTTGACTGTCCCTTTAAATAACCAGCCATTACAAGTAGCTGGTTAATGCTACCACAAGCTCACGGTAGCACCTTGAGCTCAAATTCATTAACCAGAGACCAGTTCTCTGGTTAATGAAAAAAAATTCCCCAATTGCCCCCAAAATAAAGTGTATAGTTCCTTTATATAAAAAAATAAATATGAGCATCTTTTTTTAAAACATTTTTTTTAAAAAATAACTGGACAAAGCAGTTATAAGTGGTTAAAGTGAGAGGATGTGGGGTGTTAGAAAAAAAAGGCACTGAAAAGTACTTTTTACATAGCGGTCTATGGGGACTGTGTTTTAAACTATTAATATATTTGTATATGCTTATATACTGTACATATATATTTATGTGTATGTGTATATACACATATAAAAACATAAACATATATGTTTTTATTTAAAATATATTTGTACATGAAAAATACTTATATATTTAAAATATGCTGTCCATAGCTGGGCAACTTACCCCCTTCGCTGCTTTATGTTCTGTGCCGTGTCTATCGGCATCAGAACAAGGCTCCCATTGGAGCCTATGTAAGGGCGCCCTCATGAGCGCAAAGCTGCCATGCAATGCGAACGTGAGATCATGTTCACATTGCACTTTACTTGTAATACCAGTGCAGATTTGTGTAGGCTGGTATTACTGAATGGAGCGTAAATGTCTTGCGCACTTTTGTGCTCCACTTGTAATCTGGCCCTATAGTCATATAAAAGATATATTCACATATTCAAGACAAATATTGACTTGTTTCTACTAATATTTTATTTCTTCTAGTAGCAGGTATCTTTGTAAAGGTAAAGAACGTCTGCAATGTTACTGTGCATATAGTATATGCATCTACAAAATCACTTTAATGTTCCTTAAAGGTGTAGGGAGCTCGAATTAAAATTTCACATCATTTTAAAGAAATATATTCCCCATTTCTGCACTCTCTTATATATGCATATACATTGTATTCTCTATTTTATTTCCATGTATTATCCATCTTACTGTAATTGTTCTGAAAAAAAAACTGTTTTTCAAAAACTCTCTTCTAAATCTTGTATTACAGATCACCTTATGTCAAAGAGATCATCAAAGTCAACAGTTGTCCCCTCCAACAGCTCCAAACAATCTGCGGCAATAAGAAGCAAAAAGTCACTCACCCGAATAGCCTTGCCTTGTGTGCGGGACCCCACTTCAGCGGTTACAGAGATATCACAGCTCCTTCTCTGGGCGTCACTCTGCCAGTCCCTCCGACACACACTTTACACTGCAAGTAAACTCCAAGCCGCGGGTGAGTGTACTTCCGACGCTGTCAGCGGCATAACTGTCAGCCAATCCGGTGCTTCTTTACCCGAACCAATCAGGGCAGGTGTTTGATGAAAGCTCTCGCCAAGGTACGCTGGTAATGATAAGTATACAGCAACAGCGAAAATGACCAGCAGACCTCAAAGCGTAAAGCAGTAAAAGTTCTTTATTGGAAACGTTGATTTAAAACAGCTTTAAAAGCTTATATTCCCATATGACAAATGGTAAGATAGGACCTATCTTACCATTTGTCATATGGGAATATAAGCTTTTAACGCTGTTTTAAATCAACGTTTCCAATAAAGAACTTTTACTGCTTTACGCTTTGAGGTCTGCTGGTCATTTTCGCTGTTGTCAAATAGATCATGGCTACAGTTTCCATTCCTACATTATTGTCATCTGAACCATATCTACAACATCAAAAAATTTATTAATTATATATCTCTCATAGCAAGCATGTTAGGGGGCTTAACTAATTTTATTTTTAAATGCAATAACATGCCTCTTCATTTAATAAAAAAAAATAATATTACAAGTATATTTTGCTGCTGGGAGAAACTGAAGGCAACTCAGTCAGGTTGAACAGCACATGATTACAGTTGCCATTGCTACTACTGCAACTTAAAGCAGATACACAATATAACATACATATATGTGATAATTACGAATACTTCTGCTACTACTAGTAGTAATAACATTGATACTAATAATTGTTGTTATTGCTATTTTTTATTTATCAAACTAAATCAGATTTGGGCAGTTTGTTATATATGGGAATTTTACAAAGATAATAGAATAATATCAATTTAAACAATAATACAAATAAGGGAGAGTAAAGTCCTACCCTTGAGGAACAGTCATAGAAGAGCATGCTTTGACAAGATACATGGTGAAAGGAGCCTTTGAAGTATACAGCTCAAAAACCTTTAGGTTTAACGTAAAAATGTATAGATTTGTGAAATTAAAGGACACAGAAAATTTAGACATGAAGAATACAGCATGGAAATCTCCCAACAATTCCCAGAGTCTGGTAAAGGGAGGTAAGAGAAACTTGTGGTCAGTGGCTCATCGCTGTTTGATAAGCAAAGCTATTACAAGGGGAGCAAAGCTACACTGTGTTGAGGGTGGGACAGGGAGTTTCATGGGTGGGGTTGGGCTGAGTTGGGTGTACCATGGGCAGAGCTTGGGTAGACCCTGGAAGCTGGGACATTTGCCCTGACTTTTTAAACTGTGGGAGGGACAGTGGGTAGATCTGCCAAATCATGACAATCCTGTAAGATCTGGGATGGTTGGGAGGTATGAAGAATGACTAGGAAATCCTTCACTTTCCTGTGAGAATGACTGGTGATCGTAATTGCAGAATGTTTCTGTAAATGTATTCTAATAATGGGTGGGTGGTATCAATCGGAGGGAGGAAAGTGGAAGTGCTTCTAATTTTTATATAAGAAGCGCTCCCTAAATGAGTACTCCATATACTTTTAATGATAGCGCAGGGAGCCCTATTAGTGCTTATATTCACTTGAACACAAAATACTTTTGGAAAACTAGAGTAAAGTGTTAGCACTTAAAAATATATATAATAAAACGCAAGAAAAAATGTATTTAATTACTTTACATGTATCTATTTAAAGGTTTATTATTGAAATTAAACATGAACACTGATTTAAAGGGATGTGGTATATGAGAAAGTGATAGACTGTGAAGGGCTCAAAGGTGTACAATGTTTGCGTGTGTGTCTTTGTATATATAGTGTATATGTGTGAGTGTGGGTGGGTGTATATATACATACTGTATATATGTGTGTATATGGTTATGTTTAAGAATGTTTATGTGTGCAGGGTTTTTAATTTATAATTCAATACAAAACTATAGTGTAAAAGTAAGTAAAGAACTCCACTACTTGAGTTTAGGTTTAACAAACCACTAGCTATAGCCGACATGAGTTTTTCAGCACAGTCCTTAGAAGTCTTTTATTCAGGGTGGCCATATTGCTGCTTTAAAACAGGACTCTTATGAAAAATATATATGTCAGGGCTGTTTAAAGAAATGTTTTGAATAATGTACCATTATAAGAACCCTGACATATGTATTTTTCATAGTTTTGAAACTGAGATTGAAATATAATTTTTAATGGTTTAAAAAAAAATAGTTGTACAGTAAAAAATATTTTGGTCTTCAAAAATTAAAGAAGATTGGAATATACCCCTTGGCTAAATAAAATAAAGATAAGGAGATAATTAGTCACATAAATAATATTTTTAGTAAATTTTAGTAACTTTAAGTATATTATGGTGTGTCATTCCAAATCTTTCAATACTTCAGAGTCCAGTTTTTCAGTTGTAATGATAGAATGGAAGAGAATATGAAACATCATGGTGTGAATGTGTTTAATACTTTATACAGTTTTCTAGAAAAAAAATAGTGAAATGTATTTACTTGAAATATTGGGTTATAGGATATTCTGTAAATGTATTTACCGGTCATTCTCATTTGCAATTCCTGTATTGGTTAAAGGCACCATATAATCCCTTAAGATGCTATTATGCATACATTTAATTCAAAATGCAATTATATATGTGCACAGCTCTCATCGGGATCTGAATTTGAACCTAAAGATTCACTTTCACCTATTTTCTGGTTACACATTTCCTCCTCAGGGATTCAACTTCTTGACTAAAAGAGGTCAGATAAAGATATCCACACATTCTGTCCTATTTCCATAAAATAAGGCTTGCTATAGAAGGAGAGGCATGAAAGTGTAATGGATTTAATCCGTTTGCAAGTTCTACATGCATACCGAACCATGAGATGTGATGAACTAAAACCTCTGGGGAAAAAACCAACAACATTTATATACAAAGCTCAATGAAATGTGCTTTAACTATTTTATAATACATCTATGAACTTTATTTAACCACAACTTCCTATTTCTTGCATGTTACTATCTATTTAAATATTTTAATTAATAAGAATCAAATGTACATCCAATAGACAAAAGGGAAAATTTGTCAGCCATTAAACATTATGTTTTACTGACAAATATAAACGGAATGGGATATTCAAAAGCTGAATGTAGCATAGGAATATAGGAATACCTAAATACTAACATTGAATGGTTGATATCTCTAAACATCAATGTAACTTTAGTGAAATCAGCATTCAAATGTAAAATCTCAATTTTAAATTTGAATAATCGAATGTTACATTTGAATTTTAAATGTTTAACATTCATTCATTCTAAAGAAACATTTAAAAGGGAGGAAAGATGCCAAAGGGATCATTCATTTTACTATTCATGTGTCTAAAGTTAAAGGAACATTATACACTAGATTTTTCTTTGCATACATGTTTTGTAGATGATCCATTTATATAGCCCATCTTGGTGTGTTTTTGTGAAAAAAGTTTTGCTTATTTTTAAATAATATTGTGCCTTTAAGTATTAACCCATTGCTTTCATCCAATATGATCTAAATATTTTTAAACTGATTAAGCATCTCTTTACTTTTTCAAACATCAATTTTTTTTTGAATAAAAGCAGTAAGTCATAACATTTTGATGTATTTAAATAAAAGACAAGATTTGACACTCTTTTAAAATCCCAAAACATTTTATCTCTCCTTTCTTTAAATGCATGTCACTGTATAGATCTTTAATTAGAGACCACAGCAAATGTAAAGCAAGAAAAAAATGTAACATGCTAACGGCAACTCCAATCAACCTTTAACACTACAAAAAAGCATTCAGTGTATTAATCATCTTTTTTTCCAAATAAGATTAGATCAAAGCAGACACACATTTTTACAGAAACACAAGAAAGAGGCAACTTTAGCCACCAGGACTTGTCCATTCATGCTTTTGGGACCTGTCTAGCAATGTGACTGAAAGATGCAACATAGATTCTTGATTAGTAAAAGAAAAAAAAATACTTCAAGCACATTAAAGATAAATCACAAAGTATTATATTTGCATGTCTTACTTAGATCATGAAAACATTTTTCATTATTTCTCAGGAGGGTTTAGCTGCAGACCAGGGTTATGGTTATAGATGCACTTTACCTTTTTTTGTTAAATATGTATCAAAATATGACCTATGTAGATTTAAAAATAAAATCCTACTTTCATGATACTTCACTAGTGATACTTTTATATTATTACACATTGAGTATTTCCATATGTATTGGTTTTATATAGCATCTTGATTATTTTAAAGTGCAGATCATTTGAATATTTATATTATTATTATTATTATATACCTGATGAAACGACTACTTACTAAGCCGAGAAACGCGTTGCATGATAAGTGCATGATCACAAATGTCCCCTTTTCACTGAATGCTTATTATTTTTAACTTGTTTTTAAAATAAATTGATTTTTTAACTTAAGCTAAGTGCTAGCACCTATATTTGTTTGCTGTGGAGCTCCCACTGTGATCCTGTGTATCCTGGAACCTAAAGATGGTCGGTCGCTGCTACCAGGAGAGGGTGAGCTTATACACCCTGAGTTATCAGTCTGCGGCTGGTAGCCCATTAGGGTGCTTTCCATAAATGTGAGTACCCATTTGGCTTCACTATTATTATTATTTGGATCTGTCTCCATTGGTTGATCTGTACATGAGGCGCCCCTCCATGTTTACTGCTTTTGAATATTGATATTGCCTGCCTTTATATCAAATACACAGTTATCATAACTGTGCTGGGCAAAAAGAGACTGCTCCTAGGGTGGTAACTTGCCATAGAACAAGTTATTATGCTCTTGTTCGTCCCTGGTTGAGTGCTTCATTCTTTTTGTGTATGACAGTTAAAATAACATGACATTTAGGGCTCCATTTATAAAGCAGTTGTTGCTGCTTTGGAGGCCCAAAGTTAAGAAGCAGCGGTCAGCCACCTTTTAAAATCATCCCAATCCAATATGATCAGGAAGATTGACAACCCCTGCTAGCGGCCAATTGGCCACCAGTAAGCAGGGGGCACATTGCACAAGCATTTTTGGATACATGCTTGTGCAATGATCAATGCGGACAGTGTATTCTGTCCATCTGCAGCGATGTCCAGAGGACCTGATTCACTACAGAGAATCATGTCTGCTTGAATTTTGATAAATGGAGCCCTTAAAGGGACATGAAACCCAACATTTTTCTTTCATGATTTTAGAACATACAATTTGAAAACAACTTTGCAGTTAACTTACATTATCAAATTTGTTTCATTCTCTTGGTATCATTTGTTGAAGGAACAGCAAAGCACTACTGGTTCCTAACTGAACACATGGGTGAGCCAATGACAATCGGTATATATATGCAGCCACCAATCAGCAGCTAGAACCTAGGTTCGTTTTGCCATTCCAGAGCTTAGCTAGATAAACCTTTCAGCAAAGGATAACAAGAAAAGGAAGCAAATTAAATCCTAGAAGTAAATTGGAAAATTGATCAAAATTGTTTGCTCTGTCTGAATCACAAATGTATAATTATGACTTTACTGTCCCTTTAAGTTCTACAGTAGGGTTTATCAAAGAACTTTAAATTTTGACAGCTTTTATTTATATATTCAATGTCAAAATATTAGCAACACATTTTTGTGATTGATTAACTTTGAAGGAAATGGTTTCATTTATAAAAGCTGCACATGCATGAAGCTGCATCTCTAGACCGCTACTGCTTAAACTCTCTGCCACATCAAGGGTAGTGGATTTAAATTATACTGGTTAGATCTGGCAAAGATGATTGACAAGCTCTGCTCTCTGTAATAGTATTTCTAATGTTCTCTTTTTATGTAATATTCTACTTATGCAATATTCAAATTAGAAAAATTTGAATCTATGTATTTGTAAAAGTATTTCTAAGGTTCTCTTTAAATGTAATATTCTAATTATGCAATATTATAAATAGAAGTATTCAAATTGATATATTTGTATCTATTATGTATCAATTTACTAAATTCGCTACCACATGAACTATTGAACTTCTGAATAGTATTTACATTCAAAATTTCAAATGTGGACATTCAATTTCATGATGAACATTTGAAAAGGAAAGCAACATTCAATTTCCTAATTTTAATGGATTTTAATTCTTATCAACATTCGATTGTCCAAAATGAATGTCCACAGGAATATTCGTTCTACCAATTGAATTACATTTTCATCACATTCGCCCATCCCAATTGTTTCTGCAAGAGTATGTGGGGGATGGCAGCACAAGCAATTGCGTGTACAATGGTGAATGCAGGCAGTGGATGCTGCTACTAACCTCAATGCTGAATGGACAAGTTCCAGGCCTTGCTAGTCTATAATAAGCTAAATAGACTCCAAAATGTTTAAAGTAAAACAACAATTAAAGGTCTTGATGTTCTTAATTTTTGCAGTAAAGAAAACCATTTACAAAGAGGCTGTAATTTGAAAAAGGCCTGTGAGCAACCAAAAAGTGTTGATACTCACTGGTTTTATGTTTTTTATTTTTTAGTGATAAATATATATTTTTGTCTATAAGGACTCCATCCTAAATGCAGTACAACCTCATTTTGAGACTGTTCTCATCCCTCTGGATAGATGATAATTCACAAAAGATGGTATCTAGAAGGCTGGAGAGCCTATTAATTTCTGCATTAGATTAGCTTAATTTTTAAGATCTTGTTATCAGGAATGTATATTCTATTATTTAAACACACTACCCTGTAAGACTGGAGTTAATAATTAAAGTAGACCTTTTTTTGGTATTTGCAACTTTTAACATGAAATCTTTTTATTTTCACATTGTTTTGTGTCCTTAAAATTAAAAATACTTCTGGAGACTTGTCTAAGCATATGATAGTTTGCTTACACTATTTATTCAGTTTGGACTTAAAGGGACAGTCTACACCAGAATTTAATTGTTTAAAAAGATAAATAATCCCTTTATTACCTATTCTACAAGTTTTGCATAACCAACACAGTTATATAAATACACTTTTACCTCTGTGATTACCTTGTATCTAAGCCACTGCAAACTGCCCCCTTATTTCAGTTCTTTTGACAGACAACCATTTTAGCCAATCAGAGCTCACTCACTAGAACTTCACGTGAGTGAGCACAGTGTTATCTATATGACACACATGAACTAACACCCTCTAGTGGGGAAAAACTTTCAAAATGCCCTGAGAGAAGAGGCGGCCTTCAAGGGCTTAGAAATTAGCATATGAACCTCCTAGGTTTAGCTTTCAACTTAGAATACCAAGAGAACAAAGCAAAATTGGTGATAAAAGCAATTTGGAAAATTGTTTAAATGATATTCTCTATCTGAATCATGAAAGTTTATTTTGGACTAGACTGTCCCTTTAAATGGACAGTATAGTTAAAATAAAACGTTTATTATTCTGATAGAGTATGCCATTTTAAACAACTTTCCAATTTACTTCTGTTATCAAATTTTGCCGAAGGGCAGATATCGCTCAACAGAAGGAATTAACGCATGAAAAAAACAATCTACTAGGAATTAAGCGTGCAAAACCAAGCGCATAGCAGAGGACGAACATGCTCTAACCCAACGTGCATAAACCAGCTGAAGCGTGAAAGAACTATAGACAAATTAAAGGGATGTGAGCTACCCAGACAAGCATTAATTTGAGGCACGTAACTCAGACTCACAAAATTCAAACTAGAGCGCCCAAAAAAGCTGACGCACACAAAACAGCAAGGGGAATAATGCAAAGGCTTTTTTCCACCAGGGCTATAAATATCAGCAAATATTGATACAAACTGTTCTCTTGGTATCTTTTATTGAAGAGTAAAACTAGGTAGGCTCATAGGAGCTTAGGAGTGTGCACGTCAATTTAGCACTCTAATTAATAAAGACAAGTGCACACTCCTGAGCTCTTACAGTATGCGCCTACCTAGTTTTACTCTTCAATAAATGATACCAAGAGAAGTAAGAACATTTGATAAAAGAAATAAATTGCAAAGTTGTTTAAAATTACATGCTTTATCGGAATTATACAAGTTTAATTTTTACTTTACTGTCCCTTTAAAGGAATGTGAATGGATAAAGTTCTTGCAAAACTGCTGCTATATAGTGCTCCAGACACGTGCACTCTTCTGAGCTTATCTCATGGCTTTTCAAAAAAAGATACCAAGAGAAAGAGGAATATTTGATTATAGAAGTAAATTTAAAAGTTGCTTAAAATTGCCTGCTCTATCTGAATCATGAAAGAAAAAAAATTAAGTTTCATGCCCCTTTAATAATTTACTAAATTCTCACCAGGATGTGTTGTTTGCTGATGATTATGCTTATGTTTTAAAGGAACCTGAAACCCAAATTTTTTCTTTGATGATTTAGAAAGATTATGTCATATTAAACAACTTTCTAATTTACTTCTATTATTTAATTTGCTTCATTCTCTTGATATCCTTTACTGAAAAGCATATCTAGATAGGCTCAGTAGCTGCTGATTGGTGGCTGAACATAGATGCTTTGTGTGATTGGCTCACCCATGTGCATTGATATTTCTTCAACAAAGGATATCTAAATAATGAAGCAAATAATTAGATAATAGAAGTAAATTGGAATGTTGTTTAAAATTGTATTCTTTACCCAAATCACGAAAGATAAATCTGGGGTTTAGTGTCCCTTTAAGTCTATGCTTTCATTAAAACTAAGTAAACATATCGCTGAGGGTTATTAGCAAATTGGTTATGAATGACAGCACAGTAAGCTGTACCACAGTTTTAAACACCATCCTAAAGTTTCATATTCTTGAAATATTTATTCTGAGATTGTTTTTCTTTTTTATTGTCTAAATTATCAGTGACAGGGAAGGTCTGGTCTGCACACTTCATGTAGTCATACATCTTGAAGCATCTAAACATATTAGGAAGACTGATCATGGCTTCATATGTTTTCTAACCCCAATTTCCTTGAACAAGTACAGTAATGAAGGTGCCACCTGTCATCAGAAGCAAACAATAGTAGAAAGGTGTATATCAACTGAAGAGAGCATACTGAGCTATCCCAGTGGCTAAATTCACTGAACATCTGGCAGATAATTCTACCACTGCGTCAGTGGTTGAATACACTGGAACAGTTGGCTCCATGAGTTGTTGAAAAAATAAACCATAGTAAAGCCTAACAATATCTCCTGTTATTAAAAAGCAAACAGTGCGATAACTCTTCCTTGATCAGCTGATACCTACAAACATTATTATGACTTTTGAAACACTTTGCTTTCTAAAGTAAATAGCTTCTATCTAAAGTTTCAGTTGAGCGACTTTGAAAGAAAGTAGCTTGGTTTTCTTTGCATAATCAGTTTAATGTTTTGCATCTTTGAAACACCTGATAAAAGGGGAGGAGCCCTGAAACGCATTGGGTGGATTTCTCACCTGGCCAGGCAAGCAGTGCTGTCTGTATATTTTTATTGTATTCATTGTGATTTGTGCACAAATGCACTTTTAAGACTGTTTTTATGTCTATGCATATTGTGGTATTATATACATTGTTATGTAATTCTGACATCTGTATTTTTACATACATATTGGTATATTTTATGTACCCTTTCATTTGATATGAATAAATATTGTTTTATATAGAATATTACTTTCTGGCACTATCATTTTTTTCCATATAAAGATACTATACGTTCTTTAGACTAGCACCCTAAAAGGTTTTCTTTATCACATATTGGTGTGTTTTTCTAATTACCCGTATTTTTCGCTCCATAAGACGCACCTGACCATAAGACGCACCTAGTTTTTAGAGGAGGAAAACAAGAAAAACAATATTCTGAATCAAATGGTGTAGTAAACTATTTAATAAACTATCACAGAATAATAGAACAGTCAACAGTGGAATAAAGAACCATCATCAGTGTCATCAACAAATGAAGAGAGACTTTAAGCTTTCAAGTACTCTTCTAGTCTGTGTACCCCAAGAACTCTGAATCACTAGAGTCAGAATTTAAGAAGCTGAGATCACAAACATCACTTTCTTCATCTTCAGCTAAGAAATCATCTTCGGTTCCATCCAAAGCATTGCTAATGCCACATTTTTTAATGACTGTACAACGATTTCCTCCTTCACTGAGTGCCATGATGTTTTCACCCATTCACAAACTTGAGTGATAGAGGGCCTCTTCATTCGTCCAGTAGGTGTCAGATCATGATTACCAGCAGCCATCCATTTGTTCCACATTCATCTCGCATAAAGACCTTAAATGGTTTGTTGATAGAAACGTCGAGAGGTTGCAGCTGGCTGGTAAAACCTCCCGGAATTACAGCTAGATGAGTCTTTACTTCTTTAAAGCACTTTTTTGTAGTTTCGCTAATATGTGCTCTAAACTGGTCAAGCACTAATAAGGCAGTTTTTTTCAGAAGCCCTCCAGGACGTTTGCACCACACTTTTTCAAGCCATATTCTCATTCCATTTTCGTCCATCCATCCTTTCTCATGAACATGTACAACAACTCCTCTTGGAATCACTTCTTTTGGAAATGTTTTCCTTTTGAAAATTAACATGGGTGGCAATTTGGTGCCGTCTGCACAGCAAGACAACACAACCGTGTAATGGGTTTTCTCATGTCTGGAGGTTTTCACGGTGATAGTTTTGGCACCTTTCAGATCAACAGTCCTATTAGATGGCACATCAAAGTTTATCGGCACTTCATCCATATTCCCAATCTGGACAATTTCAAACCCATTTTTCTTCCTAGCATCAATTACAAATTTATGAAAAGACAGAATCTTATTTTCATATTCTTCTGGCATTTTTTGCGCAATTCTAGTTTTGGTGCTCATAGCAAGGCCACATCGCCTCATAAACCTGTAGCACCATGATGGTGATCCAGTAAAATCATGAATGCCATTCTCTACAGCAATGCGTTTGGCTTCATATATTATCATTTTTGTAGAGACTGATAAGCCATTATTCCGGTGATGTGTGATCCATTCTTTCATGGTCACGTCTAACTGTGGCCACTTTGCAGCATGCCCACGAAAAGTGTGCTTACTTTTATTCGCTTTTTGCAGCTGATCCTCCTGTTTTCTCCACTCTCTTATCATTTTTTCAGTTGGAGGTGGCCCAAAATGCCTTTCTGCTGCTCTGTTTCCATGCTCCTTTGCATAGTTTACTACCTCTAGTTTAAAAGGAATCTTATATGCTATTCTTTTCTGCTTTATCATCTTTGTACCGGTTTGTACGGGGGAGGTTTTCTGCAAGAAAATACAGTGATGAAAAAGCTGTCAGTAACTCACACACATTCGCTCCATAAGACCTGTACACACTGTGATTGTGTTTGGTGAATAGCAGTGTTTTATGGAGGCTTTTAAAGTTTGAAATGAAATACCGTAAAGCATCTTGGATTTATACATACAGTAGATTTTGACTTTTGGACTTTCTGGGATATACGGTAGTGTGCTACGGCAAGGATACATTTTTCCGCCCCCCACCCCACCATGATTACCAGTACATACCATCCCCATTGCTAGTTAAAGGGATATTAAACACCATTTTTTTCTTTCATGATTCAGACAGAGCATGCAATGTTAAGCAAATTTGATTATCAATTTTGCTTCTTCTCTTGCTATCTGTATTTAAAAATTAGGACTGTAAGGTTAGGAGTCGTCTCATTTTTGGTTCAGCACCTGAGTAGCTCTTGCTACCGTAATTGATGGCTAAAATCAAACATACTGGTATACCGTATACAAATACGTTAAATAAATAAAGGACTGTAATGTTTACGGTAACTACCGGTATATACGTACCGGTGACATGTCATTAGGTGCCCTGGGGGGAACAATTTCTATTTCATGATGCCTGATGTGCCAAGGGGAGGGGGCTAACCCTAACCTAACCCTAATAACCCTAACCCTAATAACCCTAACCCTTAACCCTAACCCTAATAACCTAAACCCTAACCCTAATAACCTAAACCCTAACCCAAACCCTAATAACCTAAAACCCTAACCCTAACCGTAACAACCTAAACCCTAACCCCAAACCCTACGTAACTCTAAACCCTAATAACCTAAACCCTAACCCCAAACCTAAACCCTAACCCCAAACCTAAACCCTAACCCAAACCCTAACCCCAAACCCTACAAAACTCTAAACCCTAACCCTAATAAACTAAACCCTAACCCCAAACCTAAACCCTAACCCTAAACCTAACCCCAAACCCTAACCCCAAACCCTAACCCCAAACCCTAAACCTAACCCCAAACCTAAACCAAACCCTAAATCCTAACCCTAACCCTAAACCAAACCCTAAACCCTAACCCTAAACCCAAAACCTAACCCTAAACCTAAACCTAAACCCTAACCCCTAAACCTAATGCCTAACCCCAAACCTAAACCTAACCCCAAACCTAAACCAAACCCTAAACCCTAACCCTAACCCTAAACCCTAAACCCTAACAATATCCCAAACCAAAACAAGAATATTCATATCACACACTGTGGTAGTGTATGATCGGTGGATGATGCTGAAATGCACCTTAAGGGTGAAATAGGGAGAAGTGTATGTGTTACGGTACTATGAAACTGTCGGGTAAACAATCAAACTGTCGGGTCCTCTGTGTTGTGCCGGTCATGTGACACACTCCCTTCTGCTACGGTCAAATTGTCGGGTCCTCTGTGTTGTGCCGGTCATGTGACACACTCCCTTCTGCTATGGTAGCTGATAGAACTTGCCTCCGGACTGGGCCCCAGATGCAAAACAGGTCAGGATCCGTTTATCAACACTTTATTGGAGCTTATTAAAATTGAAATCCATAGTGGCAAAAGACATCCGGCATGTCCGCTGGATCAGCGGACATGCTGGATGTTTTTTGCCACTATGGATTTCAATTTTAATAAGCTAGGTACCGGTAATCCGGTAATCAACTTTAAATAGATTTATTTCAAACAGCTTCCATTACCTCGATCCGGACCGGTATTCATGATAAATCAATTTAAAAGATTCATGGCAGGCAGACACAAAATGAGAGGACAGCCTGCCATGAATCCTTTGAATGGATTTATCATGAATATCGGTCCAGATCGAGGTAATAGAGGCTGTTTGAAATAAATGTATTGGAAGTTGATTACCGGCTCCAATTGCCCTAAACGTTTGTTTTTCAATGAACATGAGGGGGGCGAATCCTCTCACCTGTTGCTTTCAGAGTACTAGCTGCAGATAGTATACGAGGCCTTTACATAGGAGCTTCCGGTTCACTCAGTTCAGCCCCCAGGCTCCCGCAGACTGTGCAGCAATTCAGGATGTACGGTAATACAGGAAAAATACAAACCCAGACCGGCTCAGTCTGTATTAAAAGTGAAGTGCTTTATTGAAAAAATATATTTAAAAACACTATACGGCACATCATTAGTAAGTAAGCAACGCTTGCTACAAGTACCCGGTACCAGTTAGCCTAAAAATGCAAGCACAGGGCCATAAGACGCACAGACATTTCTCCTTACTTTTGAGAGGGAAAAAAGTGTGTCTTATGGTGCGAAAAATACGGTACTTTCTTTATTATGAAACATAAAATACATATACAAATACACTCACACAAAGAAAAAGACAAAAACAAAGACATATACATTCTTTAGGAAACCATAATTAATCTTATATATGCTTTAATATCTAAATAAAAAATTGTCAGTTATCTCCTAGATAAACCTTAAAGGGACAGTCTACACCACAATTTTTATTGTTTTAAAAGATAGATAATCCCTTTATTACCCATTTCCCAGTTTTGCATAACCAACACAGTTATAATAATATATTTTTAACCTCTGTGATTATCTTGTATCTAAGCCTCTGCAAACTGCCCCTTTTTTCAGTTCTTTTGACAGACTTGCAGTCTAGCCAATCAGTGCCTGCTCCCAGATAACTTCACGTGCACGAGCACAGTGTTATCTATATGAAATACGTGAACTAACACCCTCTAGTGGTGAAAAACGTTTAAAAGGCAATCTGAAAGAGGTGGGCTTCAAGGTCTTAGAAATTAGCATATGAACCTCCTAGGTTAAGCTTTCAACTAAGAATACCAAGAGAACAAAGCAAAATTGGTGATAAAAGTAAATTGGAAAATTGTTTAAAATTACATGCTCTATCTGAATCATGAAAGTTTATTTTGGCCTAGACTGTCCTTTTAACATATGACTCTGGGTTAGAGTTAGATTGATTGGCTCTGAGGGAATATTTTACTTTATAATTGTTTCCCACATTCCCTTTTCTTCCATATATCTCTATATTTCCCCTTTCATATACTGATATTCTTTGTTTATAATACATTCTTTGACCTTGTTTATCCATTCCCGCTATGTAGGGGAGAAGGGCTGTGTCCACCTTTTTAGAATAACATTTTTGGCACCGTTAAACATAATTTTATATAAATACAGTCTTGTTTGTTTTTCTAATTACTTTTGATTGGAGGCACTCTCTATTTTATCTATCTATCTATCTATCTATCTCTATCTATCTAAAAAAAACTTTCCTACTTGACATAATGCAAACATCTGTTAATTCTCGCTACATACATTATTTGAATCACTGGAAACAAAATATACAGAGAATGTACAAAGTATATAATAGTATAACATATTTTGAAATATTTTAGTGTAATAATTGATTTTGGAAATATCTCTACAGCTATCTGTTCTTAAGAGAAATAATTACAATTCTAATTTACAAGACTCCCAAAAGAACCAGAATGAAACACTGAAAGCATTTTAACTTGCTAGAAAAGGTTAAAGGATCGTATATAATTGCTGGAAGGAGAACAATGTCTGCACTTACACAAATTATCTCAAAAGCAAAATAGTAGTGGCAGCACATAAGATCCATTTTTAAGATAAACGCATGAAATCAAGAGAGTTTGGAATTTGACTCTAATTAATTCTGACCAAGTGATTTGTAAAACTAACTTACGATGCTATCGCTTGTCTTCTTAATACAATAGAATTTGAGATATTCTTCATAATAATAATAATTAAAGATTATTAGTTTAAGACTGGAAGATGAGAAAATACATATTTAAAGTATTTTATATGGTTTAAATAGCAATAATGTTTCAGAAAACCATGTATAGGTAACTTCTTGGTTCCTATAAATATGCAATAAGTGAAATGTCTCACAAAACATACAATATAGGAAGTAAACATTAAAGGGACATGAAACCCAAAAAAATGTATTTCATGATTCAGACACAGCATGCAATTTTAAACAACTTTATAATTTACTTCCATTATCACATTTTCTTCATTCTTTTGGTATCTTTTGCTGAATAGCAGGAAGGAAAGCTCAAGAGCACGTGTCTGAAGTATTTTTTGCAAGGACGCTATACATTTGCAAGAGTGCTAGATGGCAGCACTAATTCCTGCCATGTAGTGTTCCAGACACCTTTCTTGCTATCTCTTTAACAAAGACTACCATGGGAACAAAGACCATTTGATAATATAAGTAAGTTGTAAACCCTTATTTCAGTTATTTTGACAGGCATCCATTTTAGCCAATCAATTCTGATTTATAAATAACTCCACTGGAGTGAGCACAATGTTATCTATATGACACACATGAGCTAGCAGTGTCTAACTATGAAAAAGAGGCGGCCTTCAAGGGCTTATAAATTAGCATATGAGCCTACTTAGGTTTAGCTTTCAACAGTGAATACCAAGAGAAGAAAGCAAATTTAATGATAAATGTAAATTAGAACGTTGTTTAAAATTACACGCCCTATCTGAATTATGGAAGTTTAATTTTGTCTAGACCGTCCGTCACTTTAAGCAAAAGAGCCAAAATGGGATTTCAAGAGATAAATAGAAAATATATTTTTTTTAAAAGATAAAAATGTCTTGAAAAATTCAAAGCTAGTTTTGTTTTTGACTTCAATACACTTCTACAATGGTCCCTTTGCAAATTATTGGGGGAGCCAACAGGATGTAAACAAACTTTAAAATAAATTTTAGAATGGCTGAATTAAAAAAAAAACCCAGAAAAATTATAATGAAAAACAATTCACGTGGATTGATGGATTTCAATAGGCTGACCTTTTGAAGTGAGGAGAATTTATTGAATTTAAAAACATTGTATTAGTAACCCCATAATGACTTGAAGTACTCTTTACATCACATGTAATGAAACATTTTTTATTCTAGTAATAGGATGGGTCTTGCCGCTAGCGTCAAGCATGCCTCACTTCAGGAGATCTTGCTGCTGACGGTGAGACCAGCGCTTATTAACCCTTTTGATTAAAACGGGTTAAAAATATAAGCTATTTTTATTCAGGTTTTTTAATTATTTTTTTATTATTATTTTTTATTTTTTATATCAATTGATATGTTTAGTTAAAAGGACATAACATTGCAAAAAGAAAATGCTCTATTTAGTTATAGCATATTATTATTGCACTAGGGTTAAACACATAGTAAACATCAGCTCCAGAGCAGAATTGCACTAATGGGACCTAGCTAAATACATATAATAAGTCGATGACAAGAGGTATATGTGTAGCCTCCATTCACATGCTAACTTCCATTGCTGCCTTTGATACTTTCTAGGTATGCTTGATCTTTAACAAAGGATACAAAGAGAAAAATCTAAATTTGATAACAGAAATAAACACAAAAGTCTCTTAAAATTTCATACACTTTTTAAATCATGATAGTTTAATCTTGACTTGCCTGCCCCTTATAATGTTGTACTGCTGCTATAAAGCTTGCATCAACTGTGAACAAATGCCAAATTATGGCACCAAACATTTAAATTACTATTACTTAGTGATGTTATAAATTATCTTTTTAAGATTGTTTTGGTAACAATTAATTTACAACTTAGTATGACCCACAATCATCATTAGTATAGCTATGTTTGTGAGTCATGGAAAGCCACTTACTCAAAGTCATACAATTTATGTCTTCAAACAGAAACAGAAGACTAATCTTAATGTTCACCACTGAGCTCCTCAGGGGCGGAACTACCATGTGTGCAGAAGGTGTGGTGTAACCAGTGCCCAAGTGCTGGGGAGCTCATAGCAGCCAGTCTATATATAGGTGTCTGCAGAATATGTAAATTCTAATACAGGGGAGCCTTTTATTAGTAAAGTTTGTAGATCCATCTATCTATCCTCAAAATCAGTATACAAAGCAGCATGTATATTATTGATATTACCTTTGGGGGAGGGTCAAAAAGCATTTGGCACCAGGGCCTTCTGTTGAGTAGGTCAGATACTGGAGTTCCTAGTAGAACGTAAGTCATGATCCTGGGTACTTTTTTTAACTAACAAAGGGAAATGTCAATTGAGCCAGAAGAAAAAACAATAGATACTTATAGGTAATCACTTGACTGTTTTTACAACAATTTTCTTGTTCCTAGTGCCTTTTCCTTCTCTACATAAAGAGAACATTTTCTGTTCTGCATTAAGTAGATAGATTATAACCATATCCTTAAGGTACGGGATGTATGATGCTTAGCATCATTTTGGCACTTAAATTGTAATATAATAAAGCAGCCAAATTGTTTGAAAGGCAGATTGCTATGATTAAAGAGGAGCGTTATAAACCAATCAGCCGGAAAGCAATGAATACATGCAAATCACTTGTCTTTGTTAAGGGCAGTATTCCCAATTAGGAATATCAAAACAGGTGTCTAACTTGACTGTGTTTATTTCATTTAGAAACAGTATCATTCTCCATATGAGGTTAATTCTGGCACAGCTATCCTATCGGGAGCTTTACTTCCAAACTATACATATTAAAATTACAAAATCTCTGGAAGAAATGACTTGGACCACTCAATGTACAATTTCCATTTGAAAGATAACTAGCATTAAATTTTGTCTTACCAAGCAAATCCAAGTCAACATCTGTTTTACAAAACCTTTAGGTGAGAACAAAACTGGCATGTAACATGCATTTTCTAATGTGTTTCTGTCTGAAACTGCCATAACATGTACATTCAGTTTTTTTTTATTATTTTAATTTATTGTTTTCATAATTTTTTATTTGTTTTACTAAATAAAATATATTAAATGTGCATATTTGTAAGTGTACAATATTCAAATTAGTTGTGTAATAGAAAGCAATCAGTTCAGTGCTATTGGTCCACTAATTTCATAAATATAAAAAGGAATTTATGACTATTCACCAAATAACTTTCTCAATGGGCTGATTTATTGACACTCGTTCGGCTGCTGAAGGTCTCATAGGTTCAAATTACTTATCTTTTATAGTATTTCAGTAATGGGCTGTGATATAGCTGTGTTTAATTCCTTAATACCCGATACCTTGCACAGCTAAAGAGATCCAATAAAAAGCAATGACTGGAACTGCAACTGCAACACTTTGGAAACACAGATGGAAATGGGTTTTGTAAATGTTAATAATCTCATGTGCACTATATGGTCAAAAGTACATGGACACCCCTACAAAATATTTATTTTTGGTGTTTTAGCCATACCCATTGCTAACAGCTGCATACAATCCAACACATAACCATGAAATCTCCATAGACATTGGCAGTAAAATGAAATGCACTGAAGTGCCCATTATTTATAACATTCCACTGTCATAGGATTTTACCTTTGCCACAAGTCATTTTTGGAAATTTCTGCTTTACTAGATCTGTTGTGTTCAAGTGATAATATTGTAAAGTGGAAGCATCTAGGAGAAACAACTCTCCAGTCACAAAGTGGCAAACCATGTGAAAAGACATTCAGTTTCCTCAATTTGTTACATTCTGATTGATCACATACCCCCATTGGAACGAGGAGGTGATCGCAACAAACAGCTTTTAAGATGTGAGGCCCAATGGATGTTTCGCTTGGGTACTGTACAGCCTGGTGTCCTGAACACCACGCCAGACTTCAAGAATCTTCTGTGACCCAGATCTAGTGTGCTACATACCTTGAGTATATTTTGAGGGGGGCAAAGTGGCTCTGTGTTTGTGCTGTGCTGTACCACTCCCTTCATTGGGTGAGGTTTGCATAGTTCAAACAGAACTGTGAATTTGGATCTTCTGGTTCCATATTCTACAGTGGAAGCCTGGCCAACCCTTATGAGTTACTCTATCTCCTGCACTGAATACCATAGCTTATCTAGGTTATGGGGGTCTGAACATCTATCATATTATGGGATACCCTGTAAAATATATACATATGTCTGTATACCCCGTGGAGTACACTCTTACATGGTGTTTTTGCATTTACCTTACTAGGATTCAGATCCTAGGGAAATATATATACACTTTGCTTAGCTATGCAAAGGGGGTCTAGTATGCAATTACAGATTGTTGTAATGATAGATCTTGTGATCATCATATATAATGACCAATTCCCTCAGTATTTATCCACGTTACCAGATTGGTTACCATTAAATTTGGCTAGCCATTTAACTGCAGTTATGTTTATTAGAAAACCTTAGAGACAATGGAATTGTCATTATTGTAGCCCAATTATGTTTTTAATTTTTAACTTTCAATTTTTAAACTTTATTTTCAATTTTTGCTATTTCACTATTAGGATTAATATTCCAGGGTGGTAACTGTTCTGTTTCACTCTATAGTGTAAAGAGGTCTTACATATCCAAGTACACTGTATGGGTTCCCCTTTAATGTGAGCACAGCTAGTATACTGGATGTGACTCATTCCACTAAAGCACTATAAACAATATGGGTGTCCATGACAGCGGTTGCTATGGTAACAGAATAACATGTAACAACATTTGTTTACACAATAACATTTATCACAGTATAATCGTTTATTATACACATTTGTTTGATCCCCATCTTTTATAAGTCACAATATAAATTTGGCTATAGTTATTTTTGATGACAATTTCTTTCACTGTTGGTATAACTAATTTGGCGAAAACCGGAAGTGACGTCATTGAACTACCGGTTTCGGCACTAACCGTGGAACGCAATTTGCGTTCCACTGACTAATCTTTTGCCGCACTTTTGGAGTAATGAGGTTTGTGTTTGTTCACTTCTTTGTAAACACTATAAAAGGCTTGTTTTATTGCACTATTGTATGCTGATGAAGGGGTGTTAAACCCCGAAAACGTTCCACATTAAAATTATTGAAAAGACCTGTGAGTGCATCTCTTGTTACTCTATGGAATTACATCCTTGCAGGCTGCTGACGAATGGTGGGTCACACTGGTATTTGTTTAGTATATATATATATATATATATATATATATATATATATATATATATATACATACATATTTATTTATTTATTTATTTATTTATTTATAAAATATTTTACCAAGAAGGATACATTGAGATTTCTCTCGTTTTCAAGTATGTCCTGGGTCCACAAAACATTGCATTGATACAATAGGTTACAATAAAATACAAAAACAATATTAATACATAATATATGCAAAATTTAACATAGGACAGGTAGGAAATATATAATCAACCATGACAGGTGTATTCTGTTTTGAGATATGCAAAGAGGAATCTCTTAAAGGATTTTAGGCTTGGTGAAGGTTTTAAAGTGTGCGGGAGGTCGTTCCATAATTGTGGTGCTCTGTACTCATATAAACACCTATATACATATATACAGATATATATATATACACTTTGAAGCCCTTTCCACTCAAATACCTTAAAACATGAAACCTAATTTTTAGTCAATGTTAAGATTTTATAATGTGTTTTACTGTGTATTTATTATAAATAATTTACATTTAAATGTTATTCACATGGTAGAAAATGTTCTTTTTAAACGTATATATGTCTATATATATATATCTATATCTGTGCCTATTTATATATACATATACAGTATATATATTAAAAAATAACTATATATATATATATATATATAAAAATATTTCAAAATTAAAAGACAATTTTCTTCTGTGTGAAGAACATTGGAATGTGAAATATTCATAGCTACCTTTGGGTTTAGCGTTGTAAGTCTAACGCGGTGTTGTGTTAGCGAGCAATCCATAAGTGTTTTACTTACACCTGGCTTTGGGCAAACGATAACACTAAATAGTATGCCACTTTGGATGTGGATCTGGATGGATGCCCGCAAACAGGCCAATTTGCCAGTTTGTGGGCACGCAATAATTAATCAGCGATTACAAGTGTCTGGTTATTGCTACTGCAAGCTTGCAGTAGCAAATAGTGCTTATAAAATTAACCAGAGATCAGATCCCTGGTTAATTTTATAAATCTGCCCGAAATGCCCCCAAAATATTGTATAGCGTTTTTTATTAACAAATAAAGATAGAAACATCTTTATTTTTTATTAAAATGATTTCACTAGGCAGTATTTTAGGGCTAAAGTTGCTGGGAGTGGGGTGTTAGAAAAAAACGGAACTGAAAGTGCCTTTATATTGCGGTCAAGGGGAACTGTGTGTACCCAGTAAATCTATATGTACAGTACCCCTCACATTTTTGTAAATATTTTATTATATATTTTCATGTGACAACACTGAAGAAATGACACTTTTCTACAATGTAAATTAGTGAGTGTACAGCCTGTAAAACAGTGTAAATTTGCTGTCAACAAAAGTGAGTACACCCCTAAGTGGAAATGTCCAAATTGGGCCCAATCAGCCATTTTCCCTCTCTGGTGTGATGTGACTCTTTAGTGTTACAAGATCTCAGGTGTGAATGGGGAGCAGATGTGTGAAATTTGGTGTTGTCACTTTCACACTCTCTCATACTGGTTACTGGAAGTTCAACATGGAACCTCATGGCAAAGAACTCTCTGAGGATCTGAAAAAAAGAATTGTTGCTCTCCATAAAGATGGCCTAGGCTATAAGAAGTTTGCCAAGATCCTTAAACTGAGCTGCAGCATGGTGGGCAAGACCATACAGTGGATTCACAGGACAGGTTCCACTCAGAACAGGCCTCGCCATGGTCAACCAAAGAAGTTGAGTTCACATGCTCAGCATCATATCCAGAGGTTGTCTTTGGGAAATAGACATATAAGTGCTGTCAGCATTGCTGCAGAGGTTGAAGGGGTAGGGGGTCAGCCTGTCAGTGCTCAGACCATATGTCGCACACTGCATCAAATTGTTCTGCATTGTTGTCGTCCCACAAGGAAGCCCCCAAACACTTTGCTGAAGAAAAGAAGACTAAGGACATTGATTACTGGATCCATGTCCTGTGTTCCGATGAGACCAAGATAAACTTATTTGGTTCTGATAGCATCAAGTGTGTGGGGCGGCAACCAGGTGAGGGGTACAAAGACAAGTGTGTCTTGCCTACAATCAAACATGGTGGGGGGAGTGTCATGATCTGTGCCTGCATGAGTGCTGTCGGCACTGGGAGCTACAGTTCATTAAGGGAACCATGAATGCCAACATGTACTGTGACATACTGAAGCAGAGCATGATCCCCTCCCTTCAGAGACTGGGCCACAGGGCAGTATTCCAACATGATAATGACCCCAAACACACCTCCAAGACGACCACTGCCTTGCTAAAGAAGCTGAGAGTAAAGGTGATAACCTGGCCAAACATGTCTCCAGACCTAAACCCTATTGAGCATCTGTGGGGCATCCTCAAATGGAAGTTGGGGGAGCGCAAGGTCTCTAACATCCACCAGCAACATGATGTCTTCATGGAGGAGTGGAAGAGGACTCCAGTGGCAACCTGTGAAGCTCTAGTGAACTCCATGCCCAAGAGTTAAGTTAAGACAGTGCTGGAAAATAATGGTGGCCACACAAAATATTGACACTTTATACTTAGGGGTGTACTCACTTTTGTTGCCAATGCTTTAGCAAGGCAGTGGTCGTCTTGGAGGTGTGACAACACTGAAGAAATGACACTTTGCTACAATGTAAAGTAGTGGGTGTACAACCTGTATAACAGTGTAAATTTGCTGTCCCCTCAAAATAACTCAACACACAGCTATTAATGTCTACATTGTAGCAAAGTGTCATTTCTTCAGTGTTGTCACATGAAAAGATATAATAACATATTTATAAAAATGTGAGGGGTGTACTCACTTTTGTGGGATACTGTATATGCTTATATACATATACATACATATACATATATATTTATCTGTTAATATGTGCATATACACATATTAACACATAAATATATATGTATATAATCATATACAGTACATACTGTATATATTTAAAATTGCTGCAATCGCTGCGCTACTTACAACTTTTGCTGAGCTGAAGTTTTGATGACGGCATCAGAACAAGGCTCCCATAGGAGCCCATGGAAGTGTGCTGTCGTGAGCACAATGCTTCCCAGTAATGCAAACACGAGGTCGCATTTGCATTGCTGTGAATTTGTAATACCAGCGCACATTAGTGTGCGCTGGTATTACACAGTGGAGCTCAAATATCGCTTTTATGAAAGCGATATTTAGTGCTCCCCTTGTAATCTGGCCTTAATTATTGCAATTAATAATTTGCTTTGAGATAGTTAAAGCTGTCTACATTCTCTATATTTTTTTTTTCCTAAACGACTTTGCATTTCACATTATAATTCACATATTTCTTGGCAGAATGATTATATGAAAATAGGTGAAGCATTAAAAGTTAGTGTGATAATTTAATATAATTATAGCATTTTTCTGTGATTCTTGGTTAAAACAGAGTTTTATGGTTAGTGTTATTTTTTTTTTTTTTTTTTACAAAGTTCTTTAGTCAAAGCATAATTGAAATATTAATGGGTTGTTTCTATATACCAAAGCTTTGGCTTTTTAATACATTTTCCGTTGCCATTTTTTCTTTGAATTACATAACCCACAAACTAGATACTTGATCTAATAATTATATAAATGAAAAAAAGAATATGTGACCATGTTAAATTAGTGGAGTTTGCAGAATGCAGCCTCGTTAGTATAAATGGAGTAAGGTAGATACAGACAAAAGAAGCAATCTCTTAGTCCTTTTATGTGATAATCTCTATGATGAAAAAAACTTTATTGATAGTGCACAAAGAGCGAATTAATAAAAAGATATACAAATGTATAATTAATCTAGTCTTCAGTATGAAAGTAAGAGCTTAGCAGGAGTCATCTACAGGCTCAGAAGTTAAAGGTAGATTTCAGAGTTTTCTAAAATTGCCTTTATTCTCTAGCAAAAAAATAAATAAAAATAATAATATATAAATAAAAAAATAAAAAAATAAAATAGACTGGTTTAATAAAGCTTACCTAAAATAAATAACTGCCCACCATTCATCCTTTGGCTTCATTCACATAACATTTTTATTTTTTAACATTATTCCAATTATAATGCAGATTTATATTTTATTTGCAAATAAAATGTATTTATTTATTATTAATTTTAAAATTGATTTAGTGTGATTAAAACCAAATCTTTGTAGTTATTTATTGTGCCACTAGCAGCACAGAACAGGCCTTAAACGCTAGTTAAGTGTAATATCTCTCACTGCTTCTCTTAGGGCGTGAGAATGTAAAGAATAAGTATTGGAGCACAACTGCAGAATGCTTGACTGTAACTTGTAAGTTATGGTAATGAGTGGTTTGTTTCAGCTCGTTGCATATAGCACTACTGAATACGTGCTTTAAAAAGCAAAGAAGTGAATATTAGTCTTATGGTAAACCTCAGGATAAAACAGAGGTGCATAAACTGGACTCACAAATAAGTTCACAGATAGGTATCAGTAATAGCAGTTAGGAGAAATGTTTTGGTATTTGTATAACTGAAATACTCTCTATTACTGTAATGAGATCTTAGGTAGCGATCTGCAGAGGCAATTGACAATTCAAACAGAATTCCCAGTCAATACAGAAATCCAGGTGCTATATGATTAAGAAGTAAACAGTCTTACTTTGTATCCGGAATGACCTAGCGCTGCTGTCAGAGGTTGGTGATGTGCCAAGAATTCCCTTACAGCGTGAGGTGAAGAGAGCGTTAAGCTGCTGTCTCGCATCAACTGAAGAGAAGAAAGACTCTGAGCGTGTCTGGAGTTTCACGCTAGTGCGTTAGACGTTCCGGTGAGTCAGTGACAGACTGTTTGTTCCAGTGTTGTGCTGCTCAGAGCGCGGTTCAGAGGTAGGTATCTTGGAGTCTGTAGAGCGGAGGGGTTGCGGTTAGCTGATGGTAGGAGACAGCTGCAGCTATCACAGTGAAAAGGTAGTTGTTACCAGCGCCTCATAAAACCCACAACTGCAATTAAACTGTAAGGCGGACTGGTGCTGGGAAGTCAGTTAGAGTTCAAGTTTAAACAGAATAACTTCAGGTATTCTGTATTTGTAATCCAAAATAGGAAAGGGCTCAGGGAAGAGTAGCTTGCATGCTACCAACAAAATACTAAGTGCAGAGTGGTGTGAAGCCAGGTGTTTTATTAGTTAGGTAGGTGTAGGTAACTGAGAGCTGCTGGGTCCTAAAAGGTATAGACTCTGACATCACCCCCCCCCCTTCAAGCGAGCTGTTCCACAGCTCGGGGTGCAGGACGGTCCGGATGCCTCCGATGGAACAGAGACATGAGCCGGGGAGCATTCAAATTGGAAGCCGGTTCCCAGGTGTCTTCCTCAGGTGGATAATCTTTCCAACGTATCAGATATTCCAACACCGAACCCCGGAATCTGGAATCCAAGACCGATTGAACTTCATAAGAATCAGTCTCCGCCGTAGGTAGAGAAGGTGGTAGAATCAGATCAGTGTCACGAGTAGGTCTGTATGGTGTGAGCAGGGAGACGTGAAATGTTGGGTGAATTTTTATAGTAGGAGGTAACTCCAATGTCACTGCATTTTCGTTTATGATTCGGACGACAGGAAAAGGTCCAATGAAACGGGAAGCCAACTTCTTGGAAGGCACTTGTAGGCGTAAATTTTTTGTTGATAGCCAAACCTTGTCACCTATGGCGTACTTCGGGGGTGTTCGTCTACGGAGGTCGTAGTAACTTTTTTGGTTCTCTTGTGCTTTCTGGATATTCAGTGTAATGTCAGCAAATGCTGTGATAAGGTTTCGACTATAGTCTTCGAGTTGTGGAGATGCAGAAGAGGCTTCAGATTTTACGTGAAAGGTGGGATGGTAACCATAAGAGGCATAGAAGGGAGAGAGTTTGGTAGATGAATTCTTTAGGTTGTTGTAGGCATATTCTGCCATGGGCAAGTAGTCGACCCAATCGTCTTGTTGTTGGTTGCAATAACATTGTAAGTATTCCTCAAGCCGTTGATTCAACCGTTCGGTTTGGCCATTCGTCTGTGGATGGAATGAGGTGGTATAGCTATGGGTAATCTTCAACAAGGAACACAATTTGGTCCAAAACCTTGATGTAAATTGGGTGCCCCTGCTAATGATTATCCTAGAGGGAGTTCCGTGAAGCTTTACGATATGTTGTAAAAACAGGTTAGCAGTCTCAGCTGATGTAGGCAACTTATGAAACGGAATGAAATGTCCCATTTTTGTAAACATATCAATTACGACTAGGATAGTTGTTTGTCTCTTAGAGGGTGGTAACTCTACAATGAAGTCCATGGAGACTTGATCCCAAGGTCTTTGGGGAATAGGAAGAGGCATTAAAAGCCCATAAGGTCTATTTCTTTCTAATTTAGAAGAAGCACATATCAAACAAGTAGTTACATATTCGTAAACTGTTTTCTTCATGTTAGGCCACCAGTAGGACCTTTGGAGTAAATCTGTTGTACGGTTCACACCAGGGTGTCCAGACAAAGGTAGGTCATGATGGTGTCGAATAAGTGAAGTTCTTAAACTGGGCGACACATATATTCTATCATCATGGTAGTACTCTCCAGATTTTTGTGAGAGTAAGTTTGAAGGTAGATCGTTATCGTTTTTGTAAGAAGCTATCAATTCTTCCTTAAAACAAGAAGAGAGGGCGATAAAACGCTCCTGAGGTATGATTGAGGTGGAGTTGAATTCTGTAATAGGTTTGGTGTATAATCTGGAAAGAGCATCTGCTTTCCCGTTTTTGTTTGCAGGACGATATAATATGTGAAAATCAAATCTGGCGAAAAACAAACACCAACGGACCTGTCTGGCAGAAAGTGTCTTGTTTGATTGCAGATATTGGAGATTTTTGTGATCTGTGTAAATGGTGATGGGGAATTTAGCTCCTTCCAAGAGGTGTCTCCAGTTTTCCAAAGCTCTGCGTATAGCCAATAGTTCTTTGTCCCCTATCGAGTAATTCATTTCTGCTGGACTCATGATCTTGAAAAAAAAAGAAACAGGATGCAAAGGTTCAGAGAGTGATTGTCTTTGAAATAAAACTGCTCCGGTAGCGTAGTCCGAGGAATCGACCTCTAGGACAAATTGCAGATTGATATCTGGGAATCGGAGTATAGGAGCAGTCGAAAACCTGGATTTCAGGAAATTGAACGCTGAAGTTGCTTCTTCTGTCCAAGCGAAAGGGATAGATTTACTGGTAAGCTGAGTGAGGGGTCTGACTATTTTTGAGAACCCCTTAATGAATTTACGGTAGTAGTTCGAGAACCCAAGAAATCTCTGCAGTTCTTTTTTATCCTTCGGTTGTGTCCAATCAAGAAGCGTTTCGACTTTCTTGTGTTGCATACTGATACCTACTGGTGATATTTCGTATCCGAGAAATGATATCTGTGAGCAATGGAATTGACACTTCTCCAGCTTAGCGTATAGTTTATGTACTCGAAGTCGGGACAATACCCATCGAACATGTTTTTTATGTTCTGAAAGGGATTTGGAATAGATAAGGATGTCATCCAGATACACCACAACGCAGAGATCCAGTAGATCTCGGAAAACATCGTTGATAAAATGTTGGAAAGTTGCCGGGGCATTGCAAAGGCCGAATGGCATCACAAGATATTCGAACAATCCGTATCTCGTATGGAATGCTGTGAGCCATTCGTCACCTTCGCGGATATGGATTAAATTATATGCCCCACGGAGGTCAAGTTTCGTGTATATGGTGGCATCTGAAAGGCGTTCAATCAACTCCGGGATTAGTGGGAGGGGGTATCGATTCTTCACTGTTATTTTATTTAACTCACGATAATCTATAATGGGCCGGAGTGAGCCGTCCTTATTGGTCATGAAAAACATTCCGGCCCCCGCTGGAGATGTTGAAGCTCTAATGAAGCCTTTCTTTATATTTTCGTCTAAGTAAGTTTTGAGATGTTGTAATTCTGATTGGTTCAAAGGATAGACATGTCCAAAAGGAATACTGGCTCCAGGTTGGAGTTGTATAGGGCAGTCATAGGTGCGATGAGGAGGTAGGTTCTCTGCTTCGGTTTTACTGAATACGTCTGTAAATTCTGAGTATTCAGGTGGAATCACCAGTTGGTCTGGAGTAGTTTGTAAAAGACACTGGTTGGGAAAACAAGTATTAACGCAATAGGTGGAATTGAAATTTATTTTAGAAGAAGACCAGGTTATATGTGGTTCGTGTAGTTGTAACCAAGATATGCCCAAAATAACGGGGAACTGTGGAGAGGGTAAGACATCAAAAGAAATGTGTTCGGTATGACCCCCACTAGAAGTGACAACTAAAGGTATTGTGTGATGCGTTATGGGACCAGTGTTAACAGTAGAACCATCAATAACTCTGACTGCAAGAGGTTTTGATTTCAAAACAAGAGGAATTTTATTAGTGGTGACAAGATTGGAGTCAATGAAGTTCCCAAAAGCACCAGAGTCCACGATGGCATTAGTAGGTAGTCTTTTATGGTCCCACTGCAAAACAAGGGATAATCCACAATAAGTTATTGAGCTATGCGACATGTGAGTTGATTTGATAAAAATAAACTTACATTTCTTGTTCTTCAAGAGAACCCGGCAATCCTGTACGGTGTGTGATGCATCAGCACAATACATACACAAATTATGGGTCTTTCTCCTGAACCTTTCTGCAGGTGTGATAGGACCTCTAACAACCCCAATTTCCATAGGTACGGGTTGTTGGTTTGGGCTTTGCAAAGTGCTGCGAACAGGAGAAGGTGTTATCTTGGTTTGGGAGTCAGTGTGGTATCTCTCATGTCTCCGCTCACGGAGTCTTCTATCAATTTGGGTGGTAACCCTCATCGAAGCCTCCAATGTGGGTGGCATATCTATGTGTGCCAATTCATCCTTCAGGGACTCAGCTAAACCTAATCTGAATTGATTTCGGAGAGCGATTGGACTCCACAATGAATCCGAGGCGTATAGTTTAAACTCTGAGATATAGTCCTCTACAGGCCTCTTTCCTTGTTTAAGCTCTCTCATCATAGACTCAGCAGTCAGTTGAACATCCTTGTCCAAATATAATTCATCCATATTGTCAAAGAAAGATGACAAGGAAGACAGTATGGGATCTTGGTGTTCACAGAGATTGTCTGCCCAGCCTCTCGGTTCCCCACGTAGGAATGACACCACTGAGAGGACTTTAATTCTGTCAGTAGGATAACTACGAGGCCTGAGGCTAAACAGGAGATGGCAGGCATTTTTAAACTGTTTGTATAACTTTCTGTTACCAGAAAATGGTTCTGGGAGGGAGACCTGAGGTTCAGGTGGGGTGTCATGCGCTGTCTTTAGGGCAATTGAGTCCTTTATAATGTCACATAGAGATTTGTTTTCTACCTGCAGGTCTCTGACCGCTTGTGTGATCTGGTCTACCCTCTGTGTCAGGTTGTAGACGACCTGGGGTATATCTGCTGGCTCCATAGGGTGGCTTAGTATTATGTAATATCTCTCACTGCTTCTCTTAGGGAGTGAGAATGTAAAGAATAAGTATTGGAGCACAACTGCAGAATGCTTGACTGTAACTTGTAAGTTATGGTAATGAGTGGTTTGTTTCAGCTCGTTGCATATAGCACTACTGAATACGTGCTATAAAAAGCAAAGAAGTGAATATTAGTCTTATGGTAAACCTCAGGATAAAACAGAGGTGCATAAACTGGACTCACAAATAAGTTCACAGATAGGTATCAGTAATAGCAGTTAGGAGAAATGTTTTGGTATTTGTATAACTGAAATACTCTCTATTACTGTAATGAGATCTTAGGTAGCGATCTGCAGAGGCAATTGACAATTCAAACAGAATTCCCAGTCAATACAGAAATCCAGGTGCTATATGATTAAGAAGTAAACAGTCTTACTTTGTATCCGGAATGACCTAGCGCTGCTGTCAGAGGTTGGTGATGTGCCAAGAATTCCCTTACAGCGTGAGGTGAAGAGAGCGTTAAGCTGCTGTCTCGCATCAACTGAAGAGAAGAAAGACTCTGAGCGTGTCTGGAGTTTCACGCTAGTGCGTTAGACGTTCCGGTGAGTCAGTGACAGACTGTTTGTTCCAGTGTTGTGCTGCTCAGAGCGCGGTTCAGAGGTAGGTATCTTGGAGTCTGTAGAGCGGAGGGGTTGCGGTTAGCTGATGGTAGGAGACAGCTGCAGCTATCACAGTGAAAAGGTAGTTGTTACCAGCGCCTCATAAAACCCACAACCGCAATTAAACTGTAAGGCGGACTGGTGCTGGGAAGTCAGTTAGAGTTCAAGTTTAAACAGAATAACTTCAGGTATTCTGTATTTGTAATCCAAAATAGGAAAGGGCTCAGGGAAGAGTAGCTTGCATGCTACAAGCAAAATACTAAGCGCCGAGCGCTGTGAGGCCAGGTGTTTTATTAGTTAGGTGTAGGTAACTGAGAGCTGCTGGGTCCTAAAAGGTATAGACTCTGACATTAAGTTGCTACGGTCTTAAGACGATTGAGGTGGCGGAGTTAAAGGGACAGTATACTCTAAAATAGTTTTTCCCTTAATGTGTTTACAATTGCTTTTTTTACCAACTGCAGAGTAAAAATTATGAAAATTAGCTTTTTAAGGTTTATTTGTGTATATTAATGCTCTGATTTTGTGTTTTAAAGCCACAACCTAATAAAATGGGTTGAGCTTGTAGGTATAATCAGATCTTATTACTGTATCACATTGTGCACATATACCTGCTTCTTTATCTTATATCTGTCCTTAAAACAATCACCAGTACTTTGAGAGAACAATGGAAAATCAACATTTTATTACCTTTCTCTGCTTTATCACACTGGGAGTGTAATTTCTTCTGCTGGCTGTGTTTACAAAGCTTATCTATAGCTTGGTCCTACGGCCATAAACTTTCAGAACAGGTGGGGATATCACATGCTAAATCAACTATTTCAAATGCCAATATAAGGGTAAAGGAGCTACTTGTAAACAATTTAATACACTCCAGCAGGTAAAGTGGATCATTAGGAACAAATTAAAGGGGAGAAAACTTTTGAGTAAACTGTCCCTTTAAGTCATCATGGTCTAGAGTAGTGGCTGCCTGTTTGATACATTGGGGTCATAGACTTTACTTCAAGCATATATTTATATAAGCCACAGTTCTTTAATGTAAATTAATATTTAGAGAAGGGCTTACTAATCCTTAACTATTATTTGACAAAAAGGGGGCCGAATGCCATACATCTTCTCACAATGGCTCTATGTCATTTTAATCCATTAGAAACTCCACTGTTTGAATTAGAAAGCTGCCTGAGTTATGTATAAAAAAATCAAAGGATAAAGCTTATTAAACACAAGAACTCTGTAAGACGCAAGTGTTGCACAGGCTTTTTTTTAAGGTTAGATTCAATAGACCTTCATGAAAACAAAAGATGAGTGGCTGAAGCCAAAGTCCATGATGGCTGATTCACTCAACATGACTCTTTTTTTTACATAACCAATAATGTATGATGTGTGCAATTAACCATTTCATATACTTTTATCATTAACATTATGATTGTATTTATAAATGCTGTTTCACAGTTAGAAGTATGATCTAAGCTATCTTTTTAACCTCAAGGTCTGTTTCTAATTGACACAACACTTTTTAAAAACACTTTCAGAATTCAATTTCTGTCATTCCTTGTCAGTGATCCATTCCAAAAATTTCTGTTCAGGAAGATTAAAAAGAAAGATATATCTGACAGTTGTGGTCAACAAAGCCTTCAGCATGTTTAATGTAGCCATATGGATTCTGTCATTCATTTATAAACCTAAATTTACTGGTCACGTTAGAAATGAAGAATGCTTCCTTGCATCTGCCAATCCCTCCTACATATTTTGTTTCTTGTGTTTCAGTTATAAGTAAGGTTATATCATTGTATTTACCTTCTAACCTAGTAACCCCTCCCAGAATATTCACTAAGGTCTTGTTGGGTATTATCGCATGGTCTTCTTTTGTACTGTTGAGAATCTGATCAGCTGTTAAAAGTTTGTCCTATTCGTCCAAAGAAGAGTGGTGATGATAAAGAAGGACAATGCAAGAGATATATATCTATATAAACAGGCAAAACAGTTATGCTAAATGTCAAAATAAAGGTGAAGGAATTATGTGTATTCAATTCATTACAATGCTACATTATTGCTATATGCAGCAATATCAATGTATGAATATTATGTATACATGAAAACTTTGCATCCTAGCATATTCATAATAAATATAAAAAAAGCTTTAAAGCAACATAAACCCCCAAATTTTTCTTTCATGATTCAGATTAAAAGCAATGCTTGTGTAATTCTGTACCCTGCTCAGGGCTGTTAGTCATCCTGATTGAATCCGGATCATTTCAATTAGCCACCTTTTAGGGGGTGGACAGATTAAGCAGTAGCGGTCTTAAGAGTGCTGCAACTTATCTGTGGTTTAAGGTGAGCCGAAGATGCCGGGGGCCCACAAAGCTGCTTTTGCATTTTTATAAATTGGGCCCTTTATCTGAATCACGCATGCTTAATTTTGACTTTAATATTCTTTTAAGAAAGTAAACTTCTCTAAAACCTGCATATGTAACTCTAGATTAGGATAACTAGCCCAATGTCTTCATGCATTTCTGCAGAACTTTAACAGCACACACTGACTTTTGGAAAACATGAACAACAAAAAAATAAAATCGTGTGTGTGGAAGTGGTAAATCTTTCACTATAGTAAGCAAAATTTAAAATGACTTTTCTGTTGACCGCCCAATAAAGTAACAATTACTAAGTGAACTTTTGCAAATGTTGATGTGTTTGCAAAATATTTGTAAACAGCAAGAGACCAAAAGAATTTCCAAATTGTGTGCGCTTCTGCAAAATGTACACGCATTCCCTATTAAACACACCAGCAAAAAAGAAATAAATATATATATAATGCATTGAATTAATGGGAATCAACAATGTTAGTTTTAATATTTTATACCGCAGTACAAGCACCTTTGTGTGAAAATTTTCAAATGGCAAATTCATTTCTCTGTTCTGTAATAAAATATATTAAACATCCCAGGGGGTCTGATAATAAGGTTTAAATTGTTTTTATTGTTACAATGAAAACATATCCGAAACATATATTTTTCTTGTCTCCCCCCCACCTCATTTTGTGTATAGAGTTCTATATTAATACATTTTAGCCATAAAGAAAAAAAAAAAGATTAGAGGCAGAAATGACAGAGACTTTACTTGATAACTAGTAATGTATGCAGTAAAAAAAATTAGCATTAATTAGGTACTTGAAGGCATAATACTGAAAAGTGCATGGTACAAAAGTGTCCCCAATGAGCGTGCTGTGAGGAGAATACAGCCGGCACAGAATGCTGCACTTTTCAACACGTCTACTGGCAGTGTCTTTTTTAGGCTAATTATCCCAACTTGACAAAATTATAGGTAAAAATAAAAAATTCTAAGTACTTTGTAGCGAGTGTCAAAACGAAAGGCACTCCATGTTGCAAAAGCTAACGATATGAATGATCTACAGTTGAAAAACATTTAAATAGCGCTGCAATCTATTTGTGTTGTGCATAATAGAACATTTTTTTTTAATGTCTAATATTAAAGAATTTTCAATGTATGGAAATTATATGTGTGTTTTCCCTGCTGGCAAACAACACTTTAAGGTCAATGGAATTTGTTCAGCTACTTGAAAAAAACTAAACTTTTATTCCTAAAATAATTTGAATAAGAGATTGATTTATTAGCTTTCTAGAAATGCAGTTTCAACTCCCTATTCTTACAATAAATTAACATACCAACTGAATGTAAAATGTGTCTGAGTAAGTTAACACCTGATTTGTTGTAATTGTTTTACAATTAGTTATTAAAAATATGGCCCCCATTTATGAAGCTGTGCATGCAGTTTCATGGCAGTTTTGATGCAGACCTGCTCATGTGAGTCAAAAGTTAAGAAACAACCATCTTACTATTAGTTATTCACTGCCTGAGGAAACAGTGCCAGAAGCACTGAGAAACGCGTTGCAGATTGTTTTTATACTTTTAACTTTATGTACAATAAATTACCCACTTATGCACAGGGGTGTATGCTTTTAAGAGTTTGTGAGTTTTCATTGGAGACCGCAACACCTTTTGACCCCTTATCATCTTTTGGAGGTGCGGCACCTGTTTGCCGGAGTGAACCAGATGGGGGGCTGTGATCCATCCAGCCTGCCTGACTTGCACTGCATTATAGGCGCTACCTCTGTGAGTATTATTCAGTGGAGGGGATATTGGAGTTTTTCCTGAATCTGTTGTGATTTTCTGCACCATTGGAGCGCCTTTTTTATTTTTTCCACATCTATAACCATCTTACTAACCTGTGACAAACCTCAAAGTTTGCCGATGTCAAACAACTTTTGCTGCCAAGACATTTTTTTCTCTCAATATTTGTTGCACAAGAGCAGGGAGCTTGTGCTATCTGAAACTCCATTAGCTAATGCTACGTTGTAGATCCTGGAGACTCGCATACAGGTTGTGGTTTCAGAAAAATGATATTACACCACATTTGGTGGATGCATCCATTTTGTAATTCAGTAAAATTATATCCCACTTGAAGTGTGTTAATGAGAATCATGTTAGACTAACAATAAAAATAGATTAGTAAAATAAAAAGTTGTTTTTCTGCATTTCACTAAATTCTCTTTTCTGTCATATTCAGGGCCGGCTCAACCATAGGACCAAGTGGGTCCAAGGGACCCAGGCAGCACTTCACAAGGGGCAGCACTTCAGTGACTGTCTTATCCATACAACTCCATTCCTGTCTCCGTGGGGGAAGTAGCAGACTCCCAGCAGCATAACCTCATCATGCACAATGACACAGAACTTGTCAGGGGCGACATTCAAGGTGGGACAAGTGTATCACTTCCCTAAATTCCTTTCCATTTATTGAGCAATTGTGCATAAGCATGGGTTGCATGCAGGTAGGCAGGCTTAATAAGTTCAGTGGCCAGGCTACTAGGTTGATATGCTAATCAGTAATGTTGCAACTGGGGGGCGTCATTGTATTCTCGGACCCAGGCAGCACAATATCTTGAGCCAGCCCTGGTCATATTGGTTCAGGAAATGTAGTATAGTCTAAATAACATATGTCTTAACTATGTTACCTTTAATCTGAATAAAAAAATAGATGGTGGATATTAGAAGTCAGGGCAGCCTGAATTAATTTATGGCAGACCTAACCTTACTTAAATGTCTAAGAATTTATTTTTTTTTCCAATAAAATGTTAGTGTCCAGTTCATAAACTACAAATCTATGACACTCATAAAAACTGCTAATTTGTCAGGCACATTTAATGTGCGTAATGTGTCTGAGAGAATGGTTTTAAACATGTCATTTTAAAGATTTTGCTACAGAACTGATTGGCTCCATATGGTGGTTTAGTCAATGATGGGCTAAATTCGATCTCAGCCTTGAGAATAGAAGGAGCAGCACATAATAGAAACAGGGGACTAATAAATGAAAGTGTTCACTTGTAAATGCATGAAACGCGATAGGAAAATGGTAGGACTGTAAATAATAGCAATTAATGTGACATATATTATAGTTGGCAGAAATAAGGTGCAACAATAGATATGGCAATGTACTTAAATGAATGTGGAACTCAAATTATTTTTTTCATGACTCAAATAGAGCAGCAATTTTAAACAACTTTCTAATTTACTTCTATTATTAATTTTAATTTGTTCTCTTGGTATCTTTTGTTGAAAAACAGGGATGTATGCTTGGGAGCCAGCCCATTTCTAGTGTACTATATGGCAGCAGTTTTGCAAGAATGTTATCCATTTGCAAGAACACTAGAGGGCAGCACTATTCCCTGCTACGTAGTGCTCCAAATGCCTACCTAGGTATCTCTTCAACCAAGAATACTATAAGAACAAAGCAAATTTGATAATAGAAGTAAATTGGAAACTTTTTTTTAAACTGTATGTGCTGTCTGAATCACCAAATAATTTTTTGGGGTTTAATATCCCTTTAACTAAGAATGCAGTGATCTGTATAGGAAAGAATATGTAAATAAAGTATGTAAATATATCTATATATAGTATTGGTACCCTTCCCCCTTTTGGTGGGGGGTAAAATGCACAATTTTCTCTAAACTAAGTACAAATTGACCAAAGTATTTGGTATCCACCATTCTTTATTTTAAATGAATCTTCATTTTTGGATTAATGACTTCACATATTACTTTAAACAATAAAACAAATAAGAATGGCACAGACAAAAATATTGGTACTCTTAATCAAGCACTTTATGTAGCGCTAAAAAAAAATTATGCTTTTCGACTGGAAATTTTGGACCACTCTTCTTGAGAAACTGTTCCAGTTCTCTCAGGTATGATGGGTGCCTTTCCCAACTGTCAGATTCAGCTTTTTCCACAGATGTTTAATGGGATTCAGGTCTGGACTCACAAAAGGCTACTTTGGAACTGTAAATGTTTTCTTCTCATGCATTCTTAGGTGCTTTTTGACATATTTTTTCAGGTCAGTATACTGCTGGATGACCTACAACTGAGACACGTTCTGACACTGGGTAGAATGTTTAAAGAAAGAATGCTTTGATAGTCTTCTAATTTCATTGTGTCCTACACAGATTCTCTGCACCCAGTGCCAGAGGCCTCCTCCCTGTTTTGCTGTAGGGATGATGTTTTTTTATTTAATCCTTTAACAACCAGCAACATACCCTGTACCCCTGATGTTGGGAGGTTGTGAGACCCACGCTGTTACTGGCCAAAAAAACCTTAATGACCAACAACGTATAGGGCCGCTAGTTTTAAAATGACATGCTCTCACAAATTAGAGCATGTCATTTTTCAACTATTATGTGCCTTTAACTAATTCCCAATGACCCAACATTATACGAAGCAAAATATTTTTTGTGACAATTAGTTAGAAACAAATTATTCATCTGTGCACTTGTCTAAGAGTGCAAAGACTTATGTATTCACCCTAGACATATACAAAACATGGCAGGGGTCTGCACTCTCAGAAGTGACTAGCTACACATACCATGACCCTGCAACATGCACAGCCCTGGGTGCTCAATAGCACTCACAGGTACCATCCCAAAGTCCCAGGCAGTTAACCCCACACAAGTCTGGGTGCAAGGCCAATAGGGGAAAATACAAAACAAATTAACTCAACACACAGAGGAAGTCTAGCACTCACTTACAAGCACTCAGCTAAGATTAAAAATGAAAGAGTTAGTTACCGTATCTGGCTTAATGTTTTGTATATGTCTATGGTGATTAAATAAGTCTGTGCACCCTTGACTTGTTCCCAATTTGTTTGATTGAGAGCTTGCATTGTTTGGCTGTATTAGGGACCCATGTTGCAGGGTCATAGGATGTGTACCTAGTCAAGTCTGAGAGTGCAGTCCCCTTCCGTGTTTCATATATATATATATATACAGCATATAGTGGAAATATTTGTGCAATATACAAAATAGGCTAGATTACAAGAGGAGCTATTTAGTGATTTTCCACGAGCATAAACTTCACGTGAAGTAAATTTTTGCACTTAAAGGGTAGCACGCATACCAAAGGACTTAGAATATTGAGACCGCATTAACTTATCATCCCCCAAAGACTTAAATAGAGGGCGCAAAAGAAAAAACTAACACTTTCGCTCACTCGCAAACCCAACAGGAGTTATTAATATTTTATATTCCAATGTTCTTCACATTTAGGAAAATACATAAATATTCTATGGATTATTAAGATTTTTATACAATATCAATAATATTTTTTGATATTTATTGTTATTTTTTTTTAATAGTTAATATTTAAAGAATATTAAGATTAGTAATTCTTCATGTATTGTACACTATATCGACACCGTGTTAGACCTAAAGCGCAAAACATTAAGCGTGCTACACATATTTTACATTCCTATGTTCTTCACATAGATACAAAAAATCATTTTTATTATTAAATAGATACATTTCTTTTCTTTAACTCTATGGAGATTTTTGTAGATGCATTATGTGTTAAATATTTTAATCCATTGAGAAAAAAAAATGATTTTCTGGCTGTATAGCTCTACAAGATGTAAAAAGAGTATATATGTGCAGGTTTAGTTTTTTTTGATTTGTTAATGATCTTATAGTCTGATATTTCAGAAGTCATTTTACTAAGAGCCTGCGGTCTCATTTCTGCATTATTTCTAAGCATTGTAATGAAAAGAAAAAAGAGAAAAAGGAAATTTTCTCTTTGAATTGTGCTGCAACTTGCAGGATTGTCCAAAATTGAGAGCTCTGTTTCTGCTTCTGCTTACTCTCCCTATGTGTATATGTATGTCCATATTTTCCTCTTAAAGTGATTGTAAAGTTTAAAGGGCCATAATACCCAAATGTTTAAACACTTGAAACTGATGCAGTATAGCTGTAAAAATCTGACTAGAAAATATCACCTGAACATCTCTATGTAAAAAAGAAAGATATTTTACCTCAAAAGTTCCTCAGTAGCCACCTCCCATTGTAAAGGATTTCTAAGCAGCATTTTAGTGTGTCTGTCCTAGGACAGCTTAGGGGATGAGCCTTGTGCACTCTCATATTATTTCACCAATCAGGTAAAGGAAGCTTACTATGAAATCTCATGAGAGCAAAGTCAAATCTCATGAGATCATAAAAGAGTTCATGACCTCAGCACTGCTGATGCTGATTGGCTGCAGTTAATTTCTTCATTTTTTTTTTTTTTTTTTTACCTGCAGCTGGGAGCAGCTGAGTATAACTTTTTACACAGAACTTACTCTGCTGAGCTGAGGAGATTGTGAGGTAAAATATCTTCCTTTTTCACATAGAGATGCTCAGGTGATATTTTCCTGTCAGCTTTTTACAGTTATGCTGCATCAGTTTCAAGTGATTTAGCATATGAGTATTATGTCCCTTTAATCTATTAAAACCGAGTATCTAAAAATACTCTTAAAACCAGGGACACTTTAATTCATTTAACTTTACAAAACACGCTTTTAAAAAAAAAATATATATATATATATATATATATATATCTTTTTGTTACGGTAAACAGACTGCTGGTCCTCCGCCCTAATTTTCTTCTGTATTTTGCAGATAGATGACGAATCCAGCTTCCTACAATCGTTTGTGCCCCCACTGCCATTCAGCTCTTGATTGGAGAAAGCCAGATTTGACATGAATATGCAAAATACAGTTGTAGATGCAGTCGAAAGATCAACTGTCGAAAATATATATTTTTTTAAAAATCATTTTTTTAAAGTTCATTGAATTAAAGTGCCCTTGTTTTAAGAGTATTTTGTAGATACTGGGCTTTAATTCCTTAAAACTTTACAATTACTTTAAGGGGAATTGCACTATTTTACTCAGAAACTAAAGTATAATAATTAAAATGAATATATAAAAACATATAAAATAGTATATACAAATTAAATAAATCAGTACCATTGTGCAACCATACTTGTTTACCTAACACAACAGAAATTAGGATCAGATGCATGCAACAGATATTTTCCTACACTATTTAGCTTGATAAAGCAAGCACGCCAACATATTCATAAAGAAAAAGTATTGCTTTTAAAAAGATTTCACATGAAAGTAAACTAAATTGTTTCTCAGGAATATATATATATATATATATATATATATATATATATATATATATATATATATATATATATATATACACACACAGTATATATATATATATATATATATATATATATATATATATATATAACCCCCTTGCTTATATATTAAGCATATGCATTCAGGAATGCTTTTCCCATACTGCACAACACACACAGATCTGGATTTCCATAGATCTTTGTGTGTAGCAGTTTCACACAAAAAATATCCAGTGCCAAAATGAGCAGAATTCCGTTACCCAGAACCATATTTAGCATTTGTTTAGGAAACAAATCACTGAATGCATGCTGATGTCTATCTAACATCTATCTATCACCCATAAATTTATCATCTATCTATTATCTATAAATAAATATATATATATATATATATATATATAAATCCACAAAGTTTGGTTTAGCAAACCTTACAAAAATAGAGTTTAAATACATATGGGAACGCTGCTAATAAGACTAATTAGACTAAATATAATGGGGGGGAGGTATTGGCGCATATCCACTTAAACAAACATTTTTAAATGCAGCAAAAAAATGCCTTTGTATATTCCTAATTTTATTTTTAAAGGGACACTAAATACATTTTACACACCTCCTTCTTATCATGGGGGCTTTCATTATGGAACTTAGGTTACACTGCAGGTATCTGAAGGAGAGTTGCAGCACATTTGCAAACAGGCCACCAATACAATGTAGTAAAACCCATGACAAGAGGAAGGTGGGGAATAACCTTAATACTATTCTTATAAAATATATTTAGTGTTGAATGTCCCTTTAAAATGTAATATAAGCTTGGACACTGCTGGACGGGAAAAAGTTAGGTTATTGTTTAGTTTTGTATTTAGAATTAATCTAATTGGTTTTTATGTTCTTTATGTTTCTTTTTTATTTTCACTCTTTTGTTGTATAAAAAAACTAAAGAAAGATTATGGTAAGACAGTGTATACTGTGTATGATATTAATACGCACACTCTACTACTATTAAGAATGATTTATGCACAGAGTGCACTATTATGTTATGTATGCTGCAAAACAATAATAAAAAATATTTCAACCTAAAATGTAATATAATACTTAAGGGGACATAATACCCAAATGTTGAATCTCTTGATGTAGCATATCTGTAAAATTCTGACTAGAAAATATCAGATTAACATCTCTAAGTAAAAAGGAAGATATTTTACCTCAGTACTCACATCCAATTGTAAAATAGACTTTTGAGTCCTGGGACTTACAAAGGATAGTACATCTGGCATGTACAGGCACAGTCACATTATTCATCTGGTCAGTTTATGGAAGCTTACTATGATATCTCATGAGATTATATCCAATTTACCACATGTACAATTTTAAAGCATATGTAGTAATTATACCAACATTGACTACTATTCCAAGGAGGCAGATATCAGGTAATAAAAGTTCCTCCAGAAGGGGTACAATGAGGCCTTGGTGACTAAAGCTAGGGAAGATTATTTCCACTTTACCTAGAAATAAATTATTACAGGAGACTCAAAAACATAATGTCAGGATTCTAAGGTTCTCTCCTCCTTACACCTTGGTACATTCCACTACCCCTTTAAATATTGAGCACACCCTCTCTCAGGTGCTTAGAAATTTGTTAGTAGTGTGTGCACACAAGCAAGAACTAAAGCTAACAAGCTATCCTAACTGCAAATTCCTGTAAGGATGCTTTCCTGTACAATTACCTCTTCAGTTATCTACAAGCAAGGATTATTCTCGAGTGGAATTATTTAACTTACTAAGGATTTCATTCCGTTCCTGGTTAACTTTCATTTTTGACTGCTACAGAGAACTCAGCTGATTGATATCAAAGCTGCAGCGTCTATCCTACAGCGTTTCTGTCAGGGTGCCAGGAATCAGACTGAGACGAGAAGTGCAAAAATAATCACACCTTTATTAATGCAAAAAATAATAAAAAGTCCACAAGTCAAATAACAAGCCAGGAGTCAAAACCAGAGCTGGTAATCAGACGAGCCGAGTCTGGAGCCAAAGCGAATAGTCAGACGAGCCGGAATCAGGAACAAGGAAACAGCAGAGTCAGGAACAAGCCAGGGATCAGGAACCAGGAAGGTCATCAGGCAGTCAGGTAATACACATGAACTCTCACAAACAGGTCTGAGACAACGCAAAGGCAAAGCATACTGAACAGAGGCCCTTTAAATAATAAGTGATGACATCACAATTCTGAGACTGCATCCTGTCTCACATGGATGATGCACACCAGTCTGGCCTTAAAAGGGAGTGCAGGAAATAAACAGCATCCCCCACAATGCACCATAGTCAGGAAGAGAGGTGAGTAAAATGGCTGCCAGCAGCACATGGCAAACACAACAGGGAGAAAACCCTGACAGTTTCCCTGTTAGCCAGACTGAGCTGACAGATACGATCTTCCTGTGTTTCTTTGCACGTTACACTTACTTTGAACTCTCTCCGGATTCATAAAGAGGATGTAAAGTTGATTCAATCATATCTACCAGCTCAGTAATAATTTGTGTCCTAGAATACAATTGTTATATACCTTGAATATCAAAACTATTACCAACTTTGACTCCACACCCTATTACCGCTCCAGTTTCTCAAAACCAACAGGAACATTCTATTTGCTACAAACTAAATCTGATACATTGTTGCAGTAACGTAAACTAAAAATCGTTGTATTTAAGAATTAGCATTGCTTTTATAGCAGTTTCTTTAAACCACTTGGATTAAATACACAATTTACACAGTATTTCTGCTTTTACCATAGCAGCCTCTTGTCGTCATAGATGTAACAAACAAACTTAAGGGAGAGAATTATTATTATTCTACTGCAGTTGTGATCCTAAATCTTCTCTGAATCAGATTCTGACATATTTCTAAGCCTTAAAAAAAAATATGGATCCAGCAGAACTTCTCCAGTTTGTATACAACCTTGCCCAAAATGTCGAGGAGATGAACTAAGAGATTTAGAAGTAGAGAATCTGCATCTGTGTAAAATAAGGCAATCAAATCGAGTCTACCCCAGTACCTCAAGTATCACTACCAAACCCATTTTCAGGAGACAGAAAAAAATATAGGCAATTCAAAAATGCCTGCCATCTATTGTTTAACCTAAACCCCAAAACTTACTGTAATGAATGGGTGAAGGTATTGATTATAATATAATTTCTTAGAGGAGAACCAAGAACCTGGGCAGATGCTTTTTATGAGAATGACGACCCAATTCTAGCATCACTAGATGATTTATTTAGCAGCATGGATGAATTATATCAGGACACCAATCTCCAAATGACAGCAGAAGCTTCCATGTGCAGCCTAAAACAAGGCAAGAGACCTGTCGAGGAATACATAACTGACTTTAAGCAGTGTGCTACAGATTCCCAGTGGAATCCCATTGCTCTCAGGAATCAGTTTAGATTGGGTCTCACAGAATCAATAAAAGATGAACTTGCACGAACAGAAATACCAAAGTCTTTGGAGTCATTAACGGCTAGATTTAGAGTTCTGCGGCCAAAGGGGTGCGTTAGCTACGCATGCTTTTTTTCCCCCGCACCTTTTAAATACCGCTGGTATTTAGAGTTCACAGAATGGCTGCGTTAGGCTCCAAAAAAGGAGCATAGAGCATATTTACCGCCACTGCAACTCTAAATACCAGCTTTGCTTACGGACGCGGCCAGCTTCAAAAACGTGCTCGTGCACGATTCCCCCATAGAAAACAATGGGGCTGTTTGAGCTGAAAAAAAACCTAACACCTGCAAAAAAGCAGCGTTCAGCTCCTAACGCAGCTACATTGTTTTCTATGGGGAAACACTTCCTAAGTCTGCACCTAAAACTCTAACATGTACCCCGAGTCTAAACACCCCTAACCTTACACTTATTAAACCCTAATATGCCGCCCCCGCTATCACTGACCCCTGCATATTATTTTTAACCCCTAATCTGCCGCTCTGTATACCGCCGAAACATACATTATAGTTATGTACCCCTAATCTGCTGTCCCTAACACCGCTGACCCCTATATTATATTTATTAACCCCTAATCTGCCCCCCACAGCGTCGCCGCCAGCTACCTACAATAATTAACCCCTAATCTGCCGATCGGATCTCGCCGCTAGTCTAATAAATGGATTAACCCCTAAAGCTAAGTCTAACCCTAACACTAACACCCCCCTAAGTTAAATATAATTTAAATCTAACGAAATAAATTAACTCTTATTAAATAAATTATTCCTATTTAAAGCTAAATACTTACCTGTAAAATAAACCCTAATATAGCTACAATATAAATAATAATTATATTGTAGCTATTTTAGGATTAATATTTATTTTACAGGCAACTTTGTAATTATTTTAAACAGGTACAATAGCTATTAAATAGTTAATAAATATTTAATAGCTAAAATAGTTAAAATAATTACAAAATTACCTGTAAAATAAATCCTAACCTAAGTTACAATTAAACCTAACACTACACTATCATTACATTAATTAAATAAACTACCTACAATTATCTACAATTAAACCTAACACTACACTATCAATAAATTAATTAAATAAAATACCTACAATTAAATACAATGAAATAAACTAACTAAAGTACAAAAAATAAAAAAGAACTAAGTTACAAAAAATAAAAAAATATTTACAAACATTAGAAAAATATTACAACAATTTTAAACTAATTACACCTACTCTAAGCCCCCTAATAAAATAACAAAGCCCCCCAAAATAAAAAATGCCCTACCCTATTCTAAATTAAAAAAGTTCAAAGCTCTTTTACCTTACCAGCCCTGAAAAGGGCCATTTGCGGGGCATGCCCCAAATAATTCAGCTCTTTTGCCTGTAAATAAAAACATACAATACCCCCCCCAACATTACAACCCACCACCCACATACCCCTAATCTAACCCAAACCCCCCTTAAATAAACCTAACACTAAGCCCCTGAAGATCTTCTTACCTTATCTTCACCATGCCAGGTTCACCGATCCGTCCTCGTAAGTCTTGATCCAAGCCTCCGAAGTGTTGATCCAAGCCCAAGCGGGGGGCTGAAGAGTGACGTCCATCCTCCGGCTGAAGTCTTGATCCAAGTGGGCAGAATAGGACATCCGGACCGGCAAACATCTTCTTCCAAGCCGCATCTTCTATGTTCTTCAATCCTATGACGACCGGCTGATCTTCAAGACCTCCAGCGCGGATCCATCCATCTTCACCGACGACTTCCCGACGAATGACGGTTCAGATCAGCCAATAGAATGCGAGCTCAATCTGATTGGCTGATTGGATCAGCCAATCGGATTGAACTTGAATCTGATTGGCTGATTCCATCAGCCAATCAGAATTTTCCTACCTTAATTCCGATTGGCTGATAGAATCCTATCAGCCAATCAGAATTCGAGGGACGCCATCTTGGATGACGTCCCTTAAAGGAACCGTCATTCGTCGGGAAGTCGTCGGTGAAGATGGATGGATCCGCGCTGGAGGTCTTGAAGATCAGCCGGTCGTCATCGGATTGAAGAACATAGAAGATGCGGCTTGGAAGAAGATGTTTGCCGGTCCGGATGTCCTCTTCTGCCCGCTTGGATCAAGACTTCAGCTGGAGGATGGACATCACTCTTCAGCCCCCCGCTTGGGCTTGGATCAACACTTCGGAGGCTTGGATCAAGACTTCCGAGGATGGATCGGTGAACCTGGCATGGTGAAGATAAGGTAAGAAGATCTTCAGGGGCTTAGTGTTAGGTTTATTTAAGGGGGGTTTGGGTTAGATTAGGGGTATGTGGGTGGTGGGTTGTAATGTTGGGGGGGTTATTGTATGTGTTTTTTTTACAGGCAAAAGAGCTGAATTCTTTGGGGCATGCCCCGCAAATGGCCCTTTTCAGGGCTGGTAAGGTAAAAGAGCTTTGAACTTTTTTAATTTAGAATAGGGTAGGGCATTTTTTTATTTTGGGGGTCTTTGTTATTTTATTAGGGGGCTTAGAGTAGGTGTAATTAGTTTAAAATTGTTGTAATATTTTTCTAATGTTTGTAAATATTTTTTTATTTTTTGTAACTTAGTTCTTTTTTATTTTTTGTACTTTAGTTAGTTTATTTCATTGTAGTTATTTGTAGGTATTTTATTTAATTAATTTATTGATAGTGTAGTGTTAGGTTTAATTGTAGGTAATTGTAGGTAGTTTATTTAATTAATTTATTGATAGTGTAGTGTTAGGTTTAATTGTAACTTAGGTTAGGATTTATTTTACAGGTAATTTTGTAATTATTTTAACTAGGTAACTATGAAATAGTTATTAACTATTTAATAGCTATTGTACCTGGTTAAAATAAATACAAAGTTGCCTGTAAAATAAATATTAATACTAAAATAGCTACAATATAATTATAATTTATATTGTAGCTATATTAGGGTTTATTTTACAGGTAAATATTTAGTTTTAAATAGGAATAATTTATTTAATAAGAGTTAATTTATTTCATTAGATAAAAATTATATTTAACTTATGGGGGTGTTAGTGTTAGGGTTAGACTTAGCTTTAGGGGTTAAAAAATTTATTAGAATAGCGTTGAGCTCCGGTCGGCAGATTAGGGGTTAATGTTTGAAGTTAGGTGTCGGCGATGTTAGGGAGGGCAGATTAGGGGTTAATACTATTTATTATAGGGTTATTGAGGCGGGAGTGAGGCGGATTAGGGGTTAATACATTTATTATAGTAGCGGTGAGCTCCGGTCGGCAGATTATGGGTTAATAATTGTAGAAAGGTGGCGGCGACGTTGGGGGCATCAGATTAGGGGTTAATAAATATAATATAGGGGTCGGCTGTGTTAGGGGCAGCAGATTAGGGGTACATAGGGATAACGTAGGTGGCAGCGGTGTGCGGTCGGCAGATTAGGGGTTAAAAAAATTTAATAGAGTGGCGGCGATGTGGATGGACCTCAGTTTAGGGGTACATAGGTAGTTTATGGGTGTTAGTGTACTTTAGAGCACAATAGTTAAGAGCTTTATGAACCGGCGTTAGCCCAGAAAGCTCTTAACTACTGACTTTTTTCTGTGGCTGGAGTTTTGTCGTTAGATTTCTAACACTCACTTCAGCCAAGACTCTAAATACCGGTGTTAGAAAGATCCCATTGAAAAGATAGTATACGCAAATGGCATAGTGGGATCTTCGGTATGGAAAAGTCGCGGCTGCAAAGTGAGCGTTAGACCCTTTCCTGACTGACTCCAAATACTAGAGGGAGGTAAAAACCAGCGTTAGGAGCCTCTAACACTGGTTTTCACGGCTACCACCCAAATCTAAATCTAGCCGTAAGGAAACTCAGCATTCAGATCGATGGAAGACTTAGAGAGAGAATATCTGAACGATATCATACTGAACCAAACTGTAAGAGTTATACAACTACCACCCAATCACCAGTTCCTCCCAGATCCACTGAAGTACCTATGGAGATTGGCGTTATCAGGGGGCCTTTGACTGCTGAAGAGAGGATCTGAAATGGGACTCTCTCCAAGACGTAGAGATTGTACAATGATTAAGAGCCGAAAAACTAGCTATAATTTTATCCATGTCGATATCTGAAAAAATATATATCCACCTATTAATTATTTTATCCATAGCCAGGGCACCCTGTTTAGCCAACATGCTATTGTATATTAATGAGATGGAGGCATTACCCAAGATAAATCTCGAACAACATATCTCAATATCAGACCATGCTAGAGGCAAAGAAGCAGGACAATGGCAATTTTATTGATAGTAGTTTGGTTGTAAAGAATAAAATACCTTTGATTTTGAAGCACAAACCACTGTCTATTAGAGTTATTGATGGTTCCACTATTAGTACTGGACCCGTTACTCATGAAACTATTCCTTTATTAGCCAAAACACCTGATGGGCATATTGAATACATTACATTTGATGTTTTACCGTTTCCTCTTTTCCCTATTGTTCTAGGAATGCAATGGTTATTGTTACATCAACCTAAGATTGATTGGAAAACACTACATATTTCATTTACTTCCTCCTACTGTCATCAGACTTGTTTCCCTCAACATGTATTTCTCCAGTTACCTGATACTAATACCAATTTACCAGATTAATATGCTGATTTCGCAGATGTATTTAGTAAAAAAGAGGCAGAAACTCTCCCAGCTCATCGCGTATACAACTGCCTGCCCAATCGACTTTCAACCAAGAGCCACGATTCCCTATGGGCATTTATACCCTCTTAGTCAACCTGAATTAGACCATTTAAAAACCTACTTGGACGAGAACATACGCAAAGACTTTATCAGACCATCTACCTCGCCAGCAGGTGCTGGACTTTTTTTTGTCAAAAATAAGAACTCATCTCTCCATCCCATAATTGACTATAGAGAGCTAAACAAGAGGACCATAAAGAACAGGTATCCTTTACCGATCATACCAGAACTTATTGAACATCTGTATTCAGCCACAATCTACACAAAACTGGACTTACGTGGCGCATATCATTTGGGGTGTATCAGAGAGGGTGATGAATGGCTCACTGCGTTCAGGACCAGGTATGGACTTTACGACTACCTGGTTATGCCATGTTGGCTTTGCAATGCCCCTGCAATATTTCAACATTTTATTAACAATGTGTTCAGATATCTACTTGACGTATATATGGTGGTATACCTGGATGACATCCTCATATTTTCCAACAATTTACAAGATCACATTAAACATGTCCATTGGGTGTTATCCAGGCTTAGGGTTCACAACTTATTTGCAAAACCAGAGAAATGTGTTTTTCACACCACTGAGATTTCTTTTTTGGGTTATAACATTAGTCCTAAAGGGATTTGTATGGAGAATGATAAAGTGAAAGCAGTCACCAACTGGCCAGTACCTACAAATAGGAAAGACCTACAACATTCCCTTGGATTCTCCAACTATTATAGGAAGTTTATTAAAGCATTTTCAAGTTTTGCAAGGCCTCTTACTCATCTTACCAGTTCTATCACACCTTACCTTTGGACACCAGAAGCTAACTCAGCAGTCAACAAATTGAAACAATGTTTCACTACTGCTCCCATACTCCGGTATCCAGACCCCAAACTACAGTATATATTGGAGATGGATACCTCAGACTATGCTCTGGGTGCTGTACTTTCACATTGGACTACTTTAACAGAACCAATTCATCCGGTCACTTATTATTCAAAAACTATGAACCCAGCAGAAAGGAATTATCCTATAAGAGAAAAGGAACTTTTAGTTATTAAACGCTCCTTTGAACATTGGAGACATCTCTTGGAAGGCACCCAATTACCCATTATAATCTATTCTGATCATAAAAATTTACAGTACCTACAAAACAATAAAACACTTCATCCAGGGAAGTAAGATGGAGTTTATATTTCACAAGATTTAACTTCCAGATTATATACAGACCTGCTTCTAAGAATGGTAAAGCAGATGCCCTTTCTAGGAAAGATAAGAAACACAAATCTTGTACAACTCCCTCTAAAATCATACCTAATGAACGTTTTATCTGTTTCACTACTAGTTTTTCTCACTAGCATCTGATGATGAGATTCCAACAGAACACTTACAAAAGTAAGAAAACGGCTTTTATTATCATGAAAACAAGTTATATGTACCTTTTGCTTTAAGATCAACATTGCTAAAGTATCATCATGACACACCTCTTTCAGGACATCCAGGTGAATATCGAACTTATGCTACTCTAGCAAGACAATTTTGGTGGCCTACCATGAGAAAATCTCTAAAGGAGTATGTACAGACCTGTAATATATGTGCTACATCAAAGGCTGAGAAAAGACCACCAAAACGGTTTTCTCATGCCACTACCAATCCCAGACAAACCTTGGAGTCATGTCTGTATGGACTTTATAATTGAATTACCATTATCAGATAATCAAAATACTATACTGGTTGTAATAGATATACTAACTAAAATGGCGCATTTCATACCCTACCACAAACTCCCAACATCTTCTGAAACTGTCCATTTATTCCTAAATAACATTTGGCTAGATTTAGAGTTTTGTCGGTAAGGACACACGTAGCTAACGCTGGCTTTTTTCTGGCTGCACCATAAAAATAACTCTGGTATTGAGAGTCCACATAAAGGCTGCGTTAGGCTCCAAAAAAGGAGCGTAGAGCATATTTAACGCAGCTTCAACTCTCGATACCAGAGTTGCTTACGGACGCGGCCAGCCGCAAAAAACGTGCTCGTGCACGATTCCCCCATAGGAAACAATGGGGCTGTTTGAGCTGAAAAAAAACCTAACACCTGCAAAAAAGCCGCGTTCAGCTCCTAACGCAGCCCCATTGTTTGCTATGGGGAAACACTTCCAACGTCTGCACCTAACACTCTAACATGTACCCCGAGTCTAAACACCCCTAGCCTTACACTTATTAACCCCTAATCTGCCGCCCCCGCTATCGCTGACCCCTGCATATTATTTTTAACCCCTAATCTGCCTCTCCGTAAACCGCCGCTACTTACATTATCCTTATGTACCCCTAATCTGCTGCCCCTAACACCGCCGACCCCTATATTATATTTATTAACCCCTAATCTGCCCCCCACAACATCGCCTCCACCTGCCTACACTTATTAACCCCTAATCTGCCGAGCGGACCGCACCGCTATCATAATAAAGTTATTAACCCCTAATCCACCTCACTAACCCTATAATAAATAGTATTAACCCCTAATCTGCCCTCCCTAACATCGCCGACACCTAACTTCAATTATTAACCCCTAATCTGCTGACCGGAGCTCACCGCTATTCTAATAAATGTATTAACCCCTAAAGCTAAGTCTAACCCTAACACTAACACCCCCCTAACTTAAATATAATTTAAATCTAATGAAATTAATTAACTCTTATTAAATAAATTATTCCTATTTAAAGCTAAATACTTACCTGTAAAATAAATTCTAATATAGCTACAATATAAATTATAATTATATTATAGCTATTTTAGGATTTATATTTATTTTACAGGCAACTTTGTATTTATTTTAACCAGGTACAATAGCTATTAAATAGTTAAGAACTATTTAATAGCTAAAATAGTTAAAATAATTACAAAATTACCTGTAAAATAAATCCTAACCTAAGTTACAATTAAACCTAACACTATACTATCATTAAATTAATTAAATAAAATACCTACAATTACCTACAATTAAACCTAACACTACACTATCAATACATTAATTAAATACAATACCTACAAATAACTACAATGAAATAAACTAACTAAAGTACAAAAAATAAAAAAGAACTAAGTTACAAAAAATAAAAAAATATTTACAAACATAAGAAAAATATTACAACAATTTTAAACTAATTACACCTACTCTAAGCCCCCTAATAAAATAACAAAGACCCCCAAAATAAAAAATCCCCTACCCTATTCTAAATTACTAAAGTTCAAAGCTCTTTTACCTTACCAGCCCTGAACAGGGCCCTTTGCGGGGCATGCCCCAAGAAGTTCAGCTCTTTTGCCTGTAAAAAAAACCATACAATAGCCCCCCCCCAACATTACAACCCACCACCCACATACCCCTAATCTAACCCAAACCCCCCTTAAATAAACCTAACACTAAGCCCCTGAAGATCATCCTACCTTGTCTTCACCTCACCGGGTATCACCGATCGGTCCTGGCTCCAAAATCTTCATCCAACCCAAGCGGGGGCTGGCGATCCATCATCCGGTGGCTGAAGAGGTCCAGAAGAGGCTCCAAAGTCTTCATCCTATCCGGGAAGAAGAGTAGATCCGGACCGGCAACCATCATCTTCCAAGCGGCATCTTCTATCTTCATCCGATGATGACCGGCTCCATCCTGAAGACCTCCACCGCGGACCCATCTTCATCCGGCGACGTCCAACTGAAGAATGACGGTTCCTTTAAGGGACGTCATCCAAGATGGCGTCCCTCGAATTCCGATTGGCTGATAGGATTCTATCAGCCAATCGGAATTAAGGTAGGAATATTCTGATTGGCTGATGGAATCAGCCAATCAGAATCAAGTTCAATCCGATTGGCTGATCCAATCAGCCAATCAGATTGAGCTCGCATTCTATTGGCTGATCGGAACAATATAGGTGAACTTCCACAAGTTATCTTCAAGAACAGAAATCAGAATTTAAAGAACATAATAGCCCCTTCAAAACTTAAACGGACAGTCTACACCAGAATTTGTATTGTTTAAAAAGATATATAATCCCTTTATTACCCATCCCCTAGTTTTGCACAACCAACAGAGCTATATAAATACACCTTTTACCTCTGTGATTACCTTGTATCTAAGCCTATGCAAACTGCCCCCTTATTTCAGTTCTTTTGACAGACATCCATTTTAGCCAATCAGAGCAGGCTCACCTGAACTCCACATGCATAAGCACAGTGCTATCTATATGAAACACGTGAACTAACACCCTCTAGTGGTGAAAAACTGTCAAAATGCCATGAGAGAAGAGGTAGCCTTTAAGGGCTTAGAAATTAGCATATGAAACACCTAGGTTTAGCTTTCAACTAAGAATACCAACAGGACAAAGCAAAACTGGTGATAAAAGTAAATTGGAAAATTGTTTAAAATTACATTCTCTGTCTGAATCATAAAAAGTTTATTTTGGACTAGACTGTCCCTTTAAACCTGGCAAAAAAAAGAGATAAGGAATACTATGTCTAACCAATTAACATTAAAACCAGTGACTTACAGATGTGGAAGATTAGGGTGTACTATGTGCAGATGTATAGATAATGGAGATGTGGCCCTCAGTTGGAATAAAACCCACATTTTTCATCTAAATGTTAGAGGAATATGGCACGCCACACATGTGGTGTACTAATTAAACTGAAAATGTTGGAAAATATACGTGGGTCATACCAAAAGGAAAAATTAAAAGGAAATGGTACAAAAATGTAGAAATTATTAAAAATGGATTTGACAAACATAGTGTGTCAGACCACATGAGATTAATGCATAGTCAAAATCCCCTGGTTTAGCTATTAAGATCATTTAACAGATTCCACTGATCACTTTTGTCTCTATTGAGAAAATATGAGACAACATGGACACTTTGGGGCCTATTTATCAAAGGTCTTGTGGACCTGATCCGACAGTGCAGATCAGGTCTGCAAGACCTCGCTGAATGCGGAGAGCAATACGCTCTCCGTATTCAGCATTGCACCAGCAGTTCACAAGAGCTTCTGGTGCAATCCCGCCCCCTGCAGACTCGCGGCCAATGGGCCGCCAACAGGGGGTGTCAATCAACCCGATCGTACTTGATCGGGTTGATTTCCGGCGCTTCCTGTCCGCCTCATCAGAACAGGCGGACAGGGTTATGGAGCAGCAGTCTTTAGACTGCTCAATAACTTGTGTTTCTGGCGAGTCTGAAGATTCGCCAGAAACACAGACCCACAAGCTCCATTTGGAGCTTGATAAATGGACCCCATTGTGTAGAGAGTCTCATCCCAAAAGGGTTAAAAATTGATCTGGATCTTCAGGTATTTATGGATTAATGCAGGGGAACATTCTTTAGAAATATTTAATATGTTTAATCTGTCCTTTGACTTTTACTAATAGCAATTTTTCCATTATTTCCTTTATTTAACAACAATTATGTCTTCCTATACATGTGTGTATGTATGTATAAATATATATATATATATTATTATTGATACATTTTATTGATATTAGTTTGTTATATTAATGTTAAATAGTACTTTTTTATCATAATAATGTAAAATGATATACATTTGTATTTTAGTCGATTTTTAAAATCCCATTCACATATAATACCATGTGATTTTGAAAGGTAGCATTTAAGTCTATTTATTAAAAAGTTTCCAGTAGAGTATTTAGCTTACGAGAAGTATCATGCCTATTATAGATATCAAGTATACCCTCTACTGTGGAAATAGTATCTATCATTATGATTGAAAGCTTGATACAGTGATATAATGTTTCATATGTTTGAACTACTACACCTCTTTGATCTAGGATGTTTCCCTAGAGAGGCGTGTATGAGGACGCTATATGGGCGTATAAGCCACAACCTGTTATAATGTCTCCAGAAAAGAGTCCCTTTGTTCTATACTAACCCTTGAGAAAGTTTGCCTGTTAACACATGAAATGCGTAGGGTGCAGTACTTGATAGCGTATAGTAAACTGTGGAAAAGTCAGGCATAAACTCCATTTATAATACTACATTGAGGAGGAGGATGCTCTTCTCATTATCCTGGCACTGCAGGACGGCAAAAGGGAGCCTTGTTGAAGGCACCTTTCATCTATATGTTGGAGACACACTATTTTAATTTTTTAATCTTACAAGTGCATTCAGTTTATTTTACTGTGTTTCATAGTAAACATTACTGTGAATCGCATATGAGGGTGTATTGTTCTTGTTTTTATCTGCCTGAGTCCCTGAAATCTGTGCAGCTTTCTGTGAGTGCTGTTGAAAACCCACGGCTTTGAGCTTTGCAGGGTCTTGGGAATTTGTACCCAGTCCATTTTGGGAGTGCAGTCAATTTTCAAATGTATTCTTGTGAGGCTGCAACACACTAGGATCTGGATTTGCACAGGGCATCTTGATTTATACAGGGCTGGGAAGTAAAACATTTTACTTTTTCCTATCTTTAACATTGAGTAGATTATTAACATTTTTCCTCTGGCCTAGTAGCTTTTAGTGATATTTTTCCACCCTTGTATAAAAATGTGAGGTTTTATGTCCCTTTAATGTATAGGTATTCAGAGTAGAAAGATGACAGACATGTGGCACTGCACAATAATGACTTTAGATAGCTACACATTTTATTTATATATAATATAAGGGTATGTCACTGATCTTAAAGAGTTTAATTATTACATTTGTAATTTAAAAGCAATCAACAGTCTTAATATATTATGAAAGGTTCTTCTTTTTCTTGAAAATGCTTTGTTAAACTTAGTTCCTTTCCATTAGAGCATATTAAAGTAGGCAATGGTGCATGCACGTGAGTAAAGCAGTGTTTGCAAGAATGTTTGTAACAATGTTATAGTGCTCAAGGCACAAACAACTTCCTTAACATGCTGTTATAGAAAGGAGTTACATTCAACAAAGAATGAGGAAAAAAGTACATATCATAACAGAAATCAACTGGAATGTTAATTAACATTTTACACTCTTATTGAAAGTTTTACTTCTCTGATCCAGTAAAATTTACTTTTGAGACTGTTGTGTTTGTTTTGTAACCCTTTGATCAATAAGGTGATTAACACTTTTTCTCTGATGTGAATACTTTTAATGTGGCCATTTTGACTTTTATGACATTAAGCTTTTAGCATATAGCAGCGCTTGTTGCATATTAATTGAAGGATTGTCATGATTTGCCCAGTTCTGTAACTGTTGCTAATGTTGCAATGTGAATCTGAGCAATGGATGCTGTCAGGCGTACCAGCAAAGATTAGAGTGGTGGTATTATCTGTATATTTTTAGGCAAGAGCAGTCTGGGGGTAAAAAAGAACAGGCCTATTTTCTGTTGAGGCCATAGGCATCTATTTATCAAGCTGTCAACTGCAAATATGCTGGAATTCCGCAGCGTATTTGTGGCGAGCCTGATTTGCCTTAGTTATCAAACCCTACAGACTGGCAAAAGTAGAATTTAGTGACGTAACATACGATCCGCCGGACTCAGTCCGACACAGATCGATGCTTACGTCATTACAGATGTTCCGAACGCAAGTTATCAAAAGTTATCAAAAGTCTACCAGGTACGCTCAGCACTATTCCGGCCCAGCGTACCTGGTTTTCATTCCGCCGCCCTGAAGGCGGCGGATGCCATAGGTATCAATGGGAGTCTGAAAGCAGCGAAAGCTAATGTTAGCTGCTGCCCGATATCCCATTGATTCCTATGGGAACGTTTACACCTAACACCCTAACATGTACCCCGAGTCTAAACACCCCTAATCTGCCGCCCCCTACACCGCCGCCACCTACATTATACTTATTAACCCCTAAACCGCCGCTCCTGGAGCCCGCCGCAACTAAAGTGTTTAACCACTAAACCACCGTTCCCAGAGCCCACTGCCACCTACAGTATACTTATTAACCTCTAATCTGCCCCCCTACACCACCGCCACCTACATTATACTTATTAAATCCTAATCTGCCCCCCTACACCGCCGCCACTATATTAAATGTATTAACCCTTAATCTGCCCCCCTACACCGCCGTCACTATATTAAATTTATTAACCCCTAAACCTAAGTCTAACTCTAACCCTAACACCCCCTAACTTAAATATAATTTAAATAAATCTAAATAAATATTCCTAGCATTAAATAAATTATTCCTATTTAAAACTAAATACTTCCCTATAAAATAAACCCTAAGATAGCTACAATATAACTAATAGTTACATTGTAGCTATCTTAAGGTTTATTTTCATTTTACAGGCAACTTTGTATTTATTTTAATTAGGTACAATAGTTATTAAATAGTTATTAACTATTTAATAACTACCTAGTTAAAATAAATACAAATATACCTGTAAAATAAAACCTAACCTAAGTTACAATTACACCTAACACTACCACTATAATTAAATTAATTCCCTAAATTAACTACAATTAAATAAAATTAAATACAATTATCTAAAGTACAAAAAAACACTAAATTACAGAAAATAATAAAATAATTACAAGATTTTTAAACTAATTACACCTAATCTAATCCCCCTAAAAAAATAAAAAAGCCCCCCAAAATAAAAAGCCCTACCCTACATTAAATTACAAATAGCCCTTAAAAGGGCCTTTTGTGGGGTATTGCCCCAAAGTAATCAGCTCTTTTACCTGTAAAAAAAATTACAAACCCCCCAACATTAAAACCCACCACCCATCCAACCAACCCTACTCTAAAACCTACCCAATCCCCCCTTAAAAAAAACCTAACACTAACCCCTTGAAGATCACCCTACCTTGAGACGTCTTCACCCAACCAGGCTGAAGTCCTCAACGAAGCCGGGCGAAGAGGTTCTCCAGACGGGCACAAGTCTTCATCCAAGCCAGGTAGAAGAAGAGGTTCTCTAGACGGGCAGAAGTCTTCATCCAGGTGGCATCTTCTATCTTCATCCATCTGGCGCGGAGTGGGTCCATCTTCAAGACATCCCACGCAGAGCATCCTCTTCATCCGGAATCTTCTTCAACAATGACGGGTCATTTAAGTGACGTCATCCAAGAAGGCATCCCTTTAATTCCGATTGGCTGATAGAATTCTATCAGCCAATCGGAATTAAGGTAGGAAAATTCCTATTGGTTGATGCAATCAGCCAATAGGATTGAACTTCAATCCTATTGGCTGATACAATCAGCCAATAGAATGTGAGCTCAATCCTATTGGCTGATTGGATCAGCCAATAGGATTGAAGTTCAATATCAGAATAGAAGGGACGTCATCTTGGATGACGTCACTTAAAGGACCCGTCATTGTTGAAGAACACTCCGGAATGAAGAGGATACTCCACGTGGGATGTCTTGAAGATGGACCCGCTCCGAGGCTGGATGGATGAAGACAGAAGATGCCACCTGGATGAAGACTTCTGCCCGTCTGGAGGACCTTTTCTGCCCGGCTTGGATGAAGACTTCTGCCCGTCTGGAGGACCACTTCTGCCCGGTTGGGTGAAGACGTCTCACGGTAGGGTGATCTTCAAGGGGTTAGCGTTAGGTTTTTTTAAGGGGGGATTGGGTGGGTTTTAGAGTAGTTTTGGTTGTGTGGGTGATGAGTTTTAATGTTGGGGGGGTTGTAATTTTTTTTTACAGGTAATAGAGCTTATTACTTTGGGGCAATGCACCGCAAAAGGCCCTTTTAAATGCTATTTGTAATTTAGTGTAGGGTAGGGCTTTTTTTTATTTTGAGGACTTTTTTTATTTTGTTAGGGGGATTAGATTAGGTGTAATTAGTTTAAAAATCTTGTAATTATTTTATTATTTTCTGTAATTTAGTGTTTGTTTGTTTTTTTGTACTTTAGATAATTTTATTTAATTTTATTTAATTTTAGTTAATTTAGGGAATTAATTTAATTATAGTGGTAGTGTTAGGTGTAATTGTAACTTAGGTTAGGTTTTATTTTACAGGTAAATTTGTATTTAGTTTAACTAGGTAGTTATTAAATAGTTAATAACTATTTAATAACTATTGTATCTAGTTAAAATAAATGCAAAGTTGCTTGTATAAGAATAACTATTAGTTATATTTTAGCTATCTTAGGGTTTATGAGAGAGAGAGAGAGAACAAATAAATGTGCTTTAATGGAACGTTTTCGGGGATCTAGTCCCCTTCGTCAGCATATATATATATAAAGGGTAGAAAGAGGGCGCCACAATAGCGTGATACCGTCTGGAAATGCAGGCTTAGATGAGAGTAAGTAATGTGCTTACCAGAAAATGTGGCACTGTGCTGTGACCAGTGCGTGAAAACTTGCTAGCACTTAGCAGTGGCTAGTACACTGTGGAAACCAAGCTCCAAAAGCTTTTCTCCCGGTTTCAGCTTGATATACACCTCCTGGTGACTGGATTTCAATTGTTAAAAAGAAAACCTTTGCGTGTTGTTCTATTGGTGTTGGAGTAACACAACACGAACAACTTCATAGATAAAATAGCTTTGTTATGACGCGTTTCTCAACCCCAACTGAGTCGTTTCATCAGATAAAAAGCGAAGATATATATATATATATATATATACATACACACACACACATATATATATATATATATATATATATATATATATAGTATATATATAATTTTTATATGCACTTTTTATTTGTTTTACTGTTTCGTCACAGTCAATATCAACTGCGCATGCGCACATCTCCTGGCTGTAGCAAAATTCGACAGGACAACTTCCTTGAGCTACCTCTCAGTGCGCATGATGCTGATTTGCAAAATTGCATTCCACACATTCCTTTTTAACATAAATTGAGTGTGACTACATAATACAGAGCATGCACAGTGAGAGGTAGCAGATTCTGACAAGGTAGCAAAATCTGAATGAACACCTGCTTTGATTAGTGGTAAATAAAGACACAGATTGCAGTAGAGGGTTTAGCACTTGTTTTGGTGAGAAATGGGACGGTATATATATATATATAAGTTTTAATGTTGGAAATTTCAGAAAGCTTTGACTAGGTTAGTGGCTTTGCAAAATTGATACAAGTTGTATAATTTTGTTCAATTTTGCATCAAGCCTTCTGTGCTGCTGCTTGTGGTCTAATCTGGTCTAATCTTACATATTTGAAATTCCAAATTGATTGTGAGCTGTGCATAGGATCATTATGTTGCGAATAATTAATCAATGCTAGGGAATTTCAACATCATGGTATTTGCAATTGATTGGATTTTTAACTACAACGTTTTTTTGTAATGAAATAAATATGTCTAGTAAATATCAAATGATTAAAAAAAGTTATGGTTAGCGATTTGGAACCAATGATTAAATAATTTGATTCGGCTGTATCAAAAGAAATTGAAAGATCATAGCATTTAGTCTTCTCGTTATTGAAGTTAACCATATGTCTAAAGAAACAAATCTTTAAGTTTGATTTTAAAAATATCTTTATATGACTAGACACAAAATAAAAGAGTGACTCTTTTTAAAGGGACAGTCAACCATAGAATTGTTATTGTTTTAAAAGATAGATAATCCCTTTATTACCCATTCCCCAGTTTTGCATAACCAACACAGTTATATTAATGTACTTTTTACCTTTGTGATTACCTTGTATTTAGGAACCTTCTTCCAGCCCCCTGATCACATGACTGTGACTGTTTATTATCTATTGTCTTAAATTTAGCATTGTATTGTGCTAGATCTTAAATAACTTTCTGTGCCTGAACACAGTGTTATCTATATAGCCCACGTGTACTTTCTGTCTCTTTGTGTTGAAAAGAGATTTAAAAAGCATGTGATAAGAGGCAGCCCTCAAAGGCTTAGAAATTAGCATATGAGCCTACCTATGTTTAGTTTAAACTAAGAATACCAAGAGAAAAAAGCAAATTTGATGATAAAAGTAAATTGGAAAGTCAATTAAAATTAAAAGTCCTATCTGAATAATGAAAGTTTAATTTATACTTGACTGTCCCTTTAAGCGCATAAAAATGAAATGGTTTAGCAGCATAATTACAAAGTGTTTACCTGTTCACTTATGCTCAATTTCAACATAAACAAGTTATCTATACTATAATTGCATTTGTAACGCATCAGTCGCCGTCAGCAGTTGCGCACACATCCTCAAAGGAATGTTGGCAGCGCGAGACAGCCAACAGAATGTTGGCCGCGTGCAGCCAAAATAATTCACCTGGATGCAGCGAAGGCAAACGGAGCATTAAAAAAAAAAAAACGCCCGCAATAAGTTTTTTTAAAAAAAACAACCTAACTGTCCGCAATAAGTAATAATAATTAAAAAAAAAAAAAACGCCGCTACGAACTATTAAGAAAAAAATAAACTAACCGTCCACATGAAGTATTATGGAAAAAAAAATATCCAATACATTTTTTAACCCCTAAATCCTCCAACCACAATATCGCAAACTACCTAATACATCTATTAAGCCCTAAACCACCAACCCCCCACAATACATTAATCTAAAATTACAGAAAATAAAAAAGGCTAACATTACAAAAAACAATAAACAACACTATCCAAAATAAAAAAATTAAACCTAATCGCTATGAAAATAAAAAAGCCCCCCCAAAATAAAAACACCTCCTAATCTAAGAATAAACTACCAATAGACCTTAAAAGGGCTTTTTGTAGGGCATTGCGCTAAAGAAATCAGCTCTTTTACATTAAAAATAAACAAAGTCCCCCCTAACAGTAAAAACCCCCACCCACCAAACCCCCCAAAATAAAAAAAAAAATAACACTAATAAACCTAAACTACCCATTACCCCTAAAGGGGCATTTGTATGGGCATTGCCCTTAAAAGGGCATTCAGCTCTTTTTCACTGCCCTTAAAAGGGCATTCAGCTCTTTTGAAAATTGCCCATTAAACCCTAATCTTAAAAAAAAACAATAACCCCTGAAAAAAATAAAAATAACACTTAAGTCCCAAATAGGTACTCATGGTTTCAGAAGTCCGGCGGAGAAGGTCTTCTTCCAGGCGTATCCATCCTCTTCATCCACAGCGAAGGTGGTGCGGAGTGGAGGTCCAGAACGGTCTTCCCAGATGTGGCGGTTTTACTAGATGTGTGCGGGGTGAAGGCGGCGCAGAGCGGAGGTCCAGAGCGATCTTTCCAGATGTGGTGATCCTCGGCGGTGGCCATCAGCAGCAGGGGTCCTCGGTGAAGGCGTGGAGGTTCCTATTCATGTGATCATCTACCGCACACTGAAGATTGAATTCAAGGTACTCCATATTTATTGGAGGACCTTGCATTCCCATTGGCTGAAATTTTCAAAATCAGCCAATAGGATGAGGGCTACAGAAATCTTGTTGGCTGATTTGAACAGCCAATAGGATTTCAGTAGCTCTAATCCTATTAACAGTTTTGAAAAATTCAGCCAATAGGAATGCAAGGTACCCCAAATTGATTGTGGTACCTGGCATTCAATATTCAATATACGATGGACATCGAATGAAGAGGAGCCTCCATGCCGCCGAAGACCACTGCCGCTGTGAGGACCGCTGCTGCCGCCGAGGACTGTCGACACTGCCACAGAGGACCACCGCTCTGGACCTCCACTCTGTGCCGCTTTCGCTGTGGATGACGATGATGAACCCACCTGGAAGAAGACCTTCTCCGCCGGACTTCTGAAACTGTGAGTACCTATTTGGGGCTTTAGTGTTAGTTTTTTTAAAAATGTTTTTTCTTTTTTCTTTTTTTAGATTAGAGTTTATTGGGCAATTTGCAAAAGAGCTGAATGCCCTTTTAAGGGCAGTGAAAAATAGCTGAATGCCCTCTTAAGGACAATGCCCATACAAATGCCTCTTTGGGGCAATGGGTTGTTTAGGTTTATTAGTGTTAGCTTTTTTTTTTTATTTTGGGGGGTTTGGTGGGTGGGGGGTTTTACTGTTAGGGGGCACTTTGTTTATTTTTATTGTAAAAGAGCTGATTTCCTTAGGGCAATGCCCTACAAAAAGCCATTTTATGGGCTATTGGTAGTTTATTCTTAGATTAGGGGGTGTTATTATTTTCGGGGGGCTTTTTTATTTTCATAGGGATTAGGATTATTTTTTTTATTTTGGATAGTGTTTATTTTTTTTGTATTTGTACTTTTTATTTTTTGTAGCTTGGGGGGGGGGTTACATTTTTAACACTTAGGCCTAGATTTGGAGTTTGGCGGTAAAAGGGCTGTTAACGCTCCGCGGGCTTTTTTCTGGCCGCACCATAAATTTAACTCTGGTATCGAGAGTTTAAACAAATGCTGCGTTAGGCTCCAAAAAAGGAGCGTAGAGCATTTTTACCGCAAATGCAACTCTCAATACCAGAGTTGCTTACGGACGCGGCCGGCCTCAAAAACGTGCTCGTGCACGATTCTCCCATAGGAAACAATGGGGCTGTTTGAGCTGAAAAAAAACCTAACACCTGCAAAAAAGCAGCGTTCAGCTCCTAACGCAGCCCCATTGTTTCCTATGGGGAAACACTTCCTACGTCTGCACCTAACACTCTAACATGTACCCCGAGTCTAAACACCCCTAGCCTTACACTTATTAACCCCTAATCTGCCGCCCCGCTATCGCTGACCCCTGCATATTTTTTTTAACCCCTAATCTGCCGCTCCATAAACCGCCGCAACCTACGTTATCCCTATGTACCCCTAATCTGCTGCCCTAACATCACCTCAGATTGAGCTCGCATTCTATTGGCTGATCGGAACAGCCAATAGAATGCGAGCTCAATCTGATTCCATCAGCCAATCAGAAAATTCCTACCTTAATTCCGATTGGCTGATAGAATCCTATCAGCCAATCGGAATTCGAGGGACGCCATCTTGGATGACGTCCCTTAAAGGAACCGTCATTAGTCGGGAGACAACGGAAGAAGAGGATGGATCCGCGTCGCCTGCTTCAAGATGGACCCGCTCCGCACCGGATGGAAGAAGATTGAAGATGCCGCTTGGAGAAGATGTTTGCTGGTCCGGATGTCCTCTTCTTGCCGGATAGGAGGAAGACTTTGGAGCCTCTTCTGGACCTCTTCAGCACCGGACGATGGATCGCCAACCCCCGCTTGGGTTGGATGAAGATGTTGGAGCCAGGACGGATCGGTGAACCTGGTATGGTGAAGAAAAGGTAGGAAGATCTTCAGGGGCTTAGTGTTAGGTTTATTTAAGGGGGGTTTGGGTTAGATTAGGGGTATGTGGGTGGTGGGTTGTAATGTTGGGGGGGTATTGTATTTATTCTTTTACAGGCAATAGAGCTGAAATTCTTGGGGCATGCCCCGCAAAGGGCCCTGTTCAGGGCTGGTAAGGTAAAAGAGCTTGTAACTTTTTTAATTTAGAATAGGGTAGGGAATTTTTTATTTTGGGGGGCTTTGTTATTTTATTAGGGGGCTTAGAGTAGGTGTAATTAGTTTAAAATTGTTGTAATATTTTTCTTATGTTTGTAAATATTTTTTTATTTTTTGTAACTTAGTTCTTTTTTATTTTTTGTACTTTAGCTAGTTTATTTAATTGTATTTATTTGTAGCAATTGTGTTTAATTAATTTATTGATAGTGTAGTGTTAGGTTAATTGTAGGTAATTGTAGGTAGTTTATTTAATTATTTTATTGATAGGGTAGTGTTAGGTTTAATTATATCTTAGGTTAGGATTTATTTTACAGGTAAATTTGTTATTATTTTAACTAGGTAGCTATTAAATAGTTCTTAACTATTTAATAGCTATTGTACCTAGTTAAAATAAATACCAAGTTGCCTGTAAAATAAATATTAATCCTAAAATAGCTATAATATAATTATAATTTATATTGTAGCTATATTAGGATTTATTTTACAGGTAAGTATTTAGCTTTAAATAGGAATAATTTATTTAATAAGAGTTAATTAATTTCGTTAGATGTAAATTATATTTAACTTAGGGGGGTGTTAGTGTTAGGGTTAGACTTAGCTTTAGGGGTTAATACATTTATTAGAATAGCGGTGAGCTCCGGTCGGCAGATTAGGGGTTAATAATTGAAGTTAGGTGTCGGCGATGTTAGGGAGGGCAGATTAGGGGGTTAATACTATTTATGATAGGGTTAGTGAGGCGGGTTAGGGGTTAATAACTTTATTATAGTAGCGCTCAGGTCCGCTCGGCAGATTAGGGGTTAATAAGTGTAGGCAGGTGTCGGCGACGTTGAGGGGGGCAGATTAGGGGTTAATAAATATAATATAGGGGTCGGCGGTGTTAGGGGTAGCAGATTAGGGGTACATAGGGATAACGTAGGTGGCGGCGCTTTGCGGTCGGAAGATTAGGGGTTAATTATTTTAAGTAGCTGGCGGCGATGTTGTGGGGGGCAGGTTAGGGGTTAATAAATGTAATACAGGGGTCGGCGGGGTTAGGGGCAGCAGATTAGGGGTACATAAGTATAACGTAGGTGGCGGTCGGCAGATTAGGGGTTAAAAATTTTAATCGAGTGGCGGCGATGTGGGGGGAGCTCGGTTTAGGGGTACATAGGTAGTTTATGGGTGTTAGTGTACTTTAGGGTACAGTAGTTAAGAGCTTTATGAACCGGCGTTAGCCAGAAAGCTCTTAACTCCTGCTATTTTCAGGCGGCTGGAATTTTGTCGTTAGAGCTCTAACGCTCACTTCAGAAACGACTCTAAATACCGGCGTTAGAAAGATCCCATTGAAAATATAGGATACGCAAATGGCGTAGGGGGATCTGCGGTATGGAAAAGTCGCGGCTGAAAAGTGAGCGTTAGACCCTTTAATCACTGACTCCAAATACCAGCGGGCGGCCAAAACCAGCGTTAGGAGCCTCTAACGCTGGTTTTGACGGCTACCGCCGAACTCCAAATCTAGGCCATAGACTGCCCTCTGGGCTGGCTTATCAACTAGTTATCAATAATGACTGAAAAGTGTGTATCGTGCAAGCATATTTTCTTATGTATGGTGGCTTTTTGCACACATTGGGTTGCATTTGTATTACAAGTTGAAGGTAAAAAGTTTGTGTGTGAGTGAAACCTGATGAGCGCTAACAAAATATTGCAACCACATTATCTACCCATAGAATTCAATGGAGAATGCAAACGTAAAAAAAAAATATATAGGTATAGATATGTATAGATATGTATTTTACATGAACAGTATCAGATATATATAAAGAAATGTATATTAAATAATAAAAATAATGCATATGTATTTTAATTTTAAATACTTGTTATGATTATTTTTTAATATATTATATTTAATATTTCAATAGCGTGGGTTGAAGATAGCAATTCTTCATGTGTGAAAGACTCCTATTCTGTTGATATACAAACTGTGTATCAACTCTAGGGGGCGCAACAAGCAAATGAAGATAAAATAGATCCACAATAAATATAGCGCTAGCCGCAATAAAGGCAATATGTATAATATACTAGTGATATATACAAATACTTAATCTTGTCTGGTGACAAGAAGAAACACTGGACCAAAGTCCTAATATATCTTAGCTGTTTCCAGATGTCAGTCTATAGATGGATACAAGGAATATGTGTCCTTTAATAATGGTAATCCTGATTGGATGTTCAGGCTGATGGAGGGTCACAATATGGATCACACCCAATGGGAGTCAGCTCTTTGTCACGATATGCCATCTGGATGTAAACTTTTTCTGTAAATAAATCACAAAACAAAGGCGCCTCCTGGTTTGATATGGTAGATACAAAGTGGTTAAAGCTGAATAAAAGATGGATACTCACCAATGGATCAGCACCCAATTGTGCTAAGTCAGGCAGACTGGGAACTTGCAGTGTCCCTGCTCATTGGCCCAGCATGAGTACCGGTATCCCAGGTGTCCTCAGTGGAAAATAAGCTCAGACCCTCATATAAAATTGCAATTATCACAATTTAATAAAAAAACACAAAAACAGAGGTCAAAATATATGACTCTGAAATTAAAAACACAGAAAGCAATGCGTTTCTCAGATCTCTGTTTCATCAGGCATTTCATGATTTCGATAACATTTCATGATATTCTCCTCCTATTAGTGTGCTACCAATGATGGCCATAGGTCTGACTCCAGTATATTAAGAAGAGGTTACACGCTGTCAGATATTGTAGTTTTTGCTGAAAACTTAGCCTCAGAAGTTGAGTATTGTATTGACTCTAAAGTAACTAATGGTCAAGTTAAGTCATGTACTAAGCCTCACTCATATCTTGTTTAAATTGACTGCATAGTATTGATCAATAGTATATAATCCTTAGTTTGCATATACCTATAGGTTTACACTGCTGTATCTGTATCTCTAAATAATAAGATTAGATATAAGATAAGTTCATATTTACTCTGTATACTTTTCCTCAGCTTACATACTACCGCAAGCAGTTTTCCTCCCTTCATTACAGTCTGGTTGTTATACCAAGATAGAGCCTTGAAATGCAATTCCTGCATGTCAAAGAGAGGTTATACACATTATTTTTATATAGTCTATAATATACTTAACAAACTTTAAAAGTTACCTATTTTCTTACTTTGTAACCTCTACTATACTTCATATGTTTTAAAAGAGTCCTATATTCTAAGATAAAATATCTGTGGCAGTGGCGTATAGGAAAGTGCAGGTTACAATTACTTTTATGACCCCTAAGATAATATCCTAGTTAATGTACTTTGTATATCTTTCTTGCTTACTTTTTCATATTGAGCTCTTTATTTGTGAGTCATATAGTTATCGACTACATATTACATTCATCTGACTAGAGTATAAAATGTCTTGTGAAGATATATGTTTTCGTATTCTATTCATCATCAAACTGTTTGTTCATGTATTGCTCACAATCTTTTTCACTCTAATGTCAATTAATATACTCAGGGCTCGATGATATATTGTTCGCCAGCTCAAACCTTCTTTTTCTCGCCGACACTCGCAGGGCTGCCCCGGTGCAATGATCGTAAAAAAGGGGCAGTCCCTGAGAGTTGCGAGATTGCTCCTATTAAAAGTAATGGAGCTCGCTGGATAGGGAAACTTCGCTCCTTAGTGCGAAGTTAGCAGAAAGCAGGGGGAGCACTTTAAAATTAAAATCCTGCAGCCAATATAACTCACATTACGCTGCTTTCTGCTTATAGCATCTTAAATTCGCCTATATGATCGTATGCATTTGTTTTTCTATTGGGGTTATAAGTGTTCATATTGTTTTGACAAAAACTCGCCACCTTTTAGTTGGCGAGAAAAAACTGTGATATCTGCAGTGCGAAAATCTTTATAGAATTACGCTGGGATTAGTGAGACATTTTCATATACGCCCATGGAACACCCATGTTCAGCCCATTTTACGATAAAACAACAATTACGCTTTGCATTTTGTATTTATAAATTCAAATTTCTGTGTGATTTTTGCACATTCAGACCTAGATTTGGAGTTTGGCGTTAGCCGTGAAAACCAGCGTTAGAGGCTCCTAACGCTGGTTTTAGGCTACCGCCGGTATTTGGAGTCACTCAAAATAGGGTCTAACGCTCACTTTTCAGCCGCGACTTTTCCATACCGCAGATCCCTTACGTCAATTGCGTATCCTATCTTTTCAATGGGATCTTTCTAACTCCGGTATTTAGAGTCGTTTCTGAAGTGAGCGTTAGACATCTAACGACAAAACTCCAGCCGCAGGAAAAAAGTCAGTAGTTAAGAGCTTTCTGGGCTAACGCCGGTTTCTAAAGCTCTTAACTACTGTACTCTAAAGTACACTAACACCCATAAACTACCTATGTACCCCTAAACCGAGGTCCCCCCACATCGTCGACACTCGAATAATTTTTTTTAACCCCTAATCTGCCGACCGCCACCTACGTTATCCTTATGTACCCCTAATCTGCTCCCCCTAACACCGCCGACCCCTGTATTATATTTATTAACCCCTAATCTGCCCCCCTCAACGTCGCCTCCACCTGCCTACACTTATTAACCCCTAATCTGCAGACCGCAAAGTGCCGCCACCTACGTTATCCTTATGTACCCCTAATCTGCTGCCCCTAACACCGCCGACCCCTATATTATATTTATTAACCCCTAATCTGCCCCCCTCAATGTCGCCTCCACCTGCCTACACTTATTAACCCCTAATCTGCCGACCGGAACTGAGCGCTACTATAATCAAGTTATTAACCCCTAATCCGCCTCACTAACCCTATAATAAATAGTATTAACCCCTAATCTGCCCTCCCTAACATCGCAGACACCTAACTTCAATTATTAACCCCTAATTTGCCGACTGGAGCTCACCGCTACTCTAATAAATGTATTAACCCCTAAAGCTAAGTCTAACCCTAACACTAACACCCCCTAAATTAAATATAATTTACATCTAACGAAATTAATTAACTCTTATTAAATAAATTATTCCTATTTAAAGATAAATACTTACCTGTAAAATAAATCCTAATATAGCTACAATATAAATTATAATTATATTATAGCTATTTTAGGATTTTTATTTATTTTACAGGTAACTTTATATTTATTTTAACCAGGTACAATAGCTATTAAATAGTTAAGAACTATTTAATAGCTAAAATAGTTAAAATAATTACAAAATTACCTGTAAAATAAATACTAACCTAAGTTACAATTAAACCTAACACTACACTATCAATAAATTAATTAAATAAACTACCTACAATTACCTACAATTAACCTAACACTACACTATCAATAAATTAATTAAATACAATTACTACAAATAAATACAATTAAATAAACTAGCTAAAGTACAAAAAATAAAAAAGAACTAAGTTACAAAAAATAAAAAAATATTTACAAACATAATAAAAATAATACAACAATTTTAAACTAATTACACCTACTCTAAGCCCCCTAATAAAATAACAAAGCCCCCCAAAATAAAAAAATGCCCTACCCTATTCTAAATTACTAAAGTTCAAAGCTCTTTAACCTTACCAGCCCTGAACAGGGCCCTTTGCGGCTATGCCCCAAAGAATTCAGCTCTTTTGCCTGTAAAAAAAAACATACAATCCCCCCCCCAACATTACAACCCACCACCCACATACCCCTAATCTAACCCAAACCCCCCTTAAATAAACCTAACACTAAGCCCCTGAAGATCTTCCTACCTTATCTTCACCCTGCCAGGTTCACCGATCCGTCCTGTAGAGCTCCTCCGATGTCCTGATCCAAGCCCAAGCGGGGGGCTGAAGAGGTCCATGATCCGGCTGAAGTCTTCATCCAAGCGGGAGCTGAAGAGGTCCATGATCCGGATGAAGTCTTCATCCAAGCGGGAGCTGAAGAGGTCCATGATCCGGATGAAGTCTTCTATCAACTGCATCTTCAATCTTCTTTCTTCCGGATCCATCTTGCAGACCTCCGACGTGGAACATCCTCTTCTCCCGACGCCTACTAGCCGAATGACGGTTCCTTTAAGGGACGTCATCCAAGATGGCGTCCCTCGAATTCCGATTGGCTGATAGGATTCTATCAGCCAATCGGAATTAAGGTAGGAATATTCTGATTGGCTGATTGAATCCGCCAATCAGAATCAAGTTCAATCCGATTGGCTGATCCAATCAGCCAATCAGATTGAGCTCGCATTCTATTGGCTGTTCCGATCAGCCAATAGAATGCGAGCTCAATCTGATTGGCTGATTGGATCAGCCAATCGGATTGAACTTGATTCTGATTGGCTGATTCCATCAGCCAATCAGAATATTCCTACCTTAATTCCGATTGGCTGATAGAATCCTATCAGCCAATCGGAATTCGAGGGACGCCATCTTGGATGACGTCCCTTAAAGGAACCGTCATTCGGCTAGTAGGCGTCGGGAGAAGAGGATGTTCCGCGTCGGAGGTCTGCAAGATGGATCCGGAAGAAAGAAGATTGAAGATGCAGTTGATAGAAGACTTCATCCGGATCATGGACCTCTTCAGCTCCCGCTTGGATGAAGACTTCAGCCGGATCATGGACCTCTTCAGCCCCCCGCTTGGGCTTGGATCAGGACATCGGAGGAGCTCTTCAGGATGGATCGGTGAACCTGGCAGGGTGAAGATAAGGTAGGAAGATCTTCAGGGGCTTAGTGTTAGGTTTATTTAAGGGGGGTTTGGGTTAGATTAGGGGTATGTGGGTGGTGGGTTGTAATGTTGGGGGGGATTGTATGTTTTTTTTTACAGGCAAAAGAGCTGAATTCTTTGGGGTATGCCCTGCAAAGGGCCCTGTTCAGGGCTGGTAAGGTTAAAGAGCTTTGAACTTTAGTAATTTAGAATAGGGTAGGGCATTTTTTTATTTTGGGGGGCTTTGTTATTTTATTAGGGGGCTTAGAGTAGGTATAATTAGTTTAAAATTGTTGTAATATTTTTATTATGTTTGTAAATATTTTTTTATTTTTTGTAACTTAGTTCTTTTTTATTTTTTGTACTTTAGCTAGTTTATTTAATTGTATTTATTTGTAGTAATTGTATTTAATTAATTTATTGATAGTGTAGTGTTAGGTTAATTGTAGGTAATTGTAGGTAGTTTATTTAATTAATTTATTGATAGTGTAGTGTTAGGTTTAATTGTAACTTAGGTTAGTATTTATTTTACAGGTAATTTTGTAATTATTTTAACTATTTTAGCTATTAAATAGTTCTTAACTATTTAATAGCTATTGTACCTGGTTAAAATAAATACAAAGTTACCTGTAAAATAAATATAAATCCTAAAATAGCTATAATATAATTATAATTTATATTGTAGCTATATTAGGATTTATTTTACAGGTAAGTATTTATCTTTAAATAGGAATAATTTATTTAATAAGAGTTAATTAATTTCGTTAGATGTAAATTATATTTAATTTAGGGGGGTGTTAGTGTTAGGGTTAGACTTAGCTTTAGGGGTTAATACATTTATTAGAATAGCGGTGAGCTCCAGTCGGCAGATTAGGGGTTAATAATTGAAGTTAGGTGTCGGCGATGTTAGGGAGGGCAGATTAGGGGTTAATACTATTTATTATATGGTTAGTGAGGCGGATTAGGGGTTAATAACTTTATTATAGTAGCGCTCAGGTCCGATCGGCAGATTAGGGGTTAATAAGTGTAGGCAGGTGGAGGCAACGTTGTGGGGGGCAGATTAGGGGTTAATAAATATAATATAGGGGTCGGCGATGTTAGGGCAGCAGATTAGGGGTACATAGGGATAATGTAAGTAGCGGCGGTTTACGGAGCGGCAGATTAGGGGTTAATAATAATATGCAGGGGGCGGCAGATTAGGGGTTAATAAGTGTAAGGTTAGGGGTGTTTAGACTCGAGGTACATGTTAGAGTGTTAAGTGCAGACGTAGGAAGGGTTACCGCATAGCAAACAATGGGGCTGCGTTAGGAGCTGAACGCGGCTTTTTTGCAGGTGTTTGGGTTTTTTTCAGCTCAAACAGCTCCATTGTTTCCTATGGGGGAATCGTGCACGAGCACGTTTTTGAGGCTGGCCGCTTGCGTAAGCAACTCTGGTATCGAGAGTTGAAGCTGCGTTAAATATGCTCTACGCTCCTTTTTTGGAGCCTAACGCAGCCATTCTGTGGACTCTCAATACCAGAGTTATTTTTATGGTGCGGCCAGAAAAAAGCCGGCGTTAGTTTTTCGGGTCGTTACCGACAAAACTCCAAATCTAGCCGTTAGTGTACTACAATTACGATTTACGTTGTGAATATTTCATTTAATTTATTCCTGTGTAAATTAGATACTAATTTTACGTTTTTGTTAACATATGATTTTTGGTGAAGAATTTTGTTATGATTTTTGATGCACCTTAACAATACAATTTTTCCCTGCTTATTTTTGTGTGAATGATTCAAATATTTGTTTTGTATGATGTCTAAAATACGAATTTTGTTGTGCACATTTCATATGAAAATGCAGTATACGACCCTTAGCGAGACACCCTGTTTTCAGGGTAAAAAATGGCTTTAGATCATTCCACAAGGGAAATAGAAGGACTGGTGAGCATTCTTTAATAATCTTGCCAGCCCTGAGAGCTTTAAATCATCAAGCCCTAAGTATTATTATGCAATTTGTATCTCTTTGTGTCATGTTGTCCAAAGACCCAAGAGTTAACATATTATATTAGATGCTATTTTTTTTCTTATATGTGCAAAGGTCCATGAGTGACCATTACACATGATAGTTTTCCTCTTCATTCTGCCATAAGATTAGCCAGGTGCATAGAGAGGAATATGTGATGAAAATAGAAAAAACGTAAAGGTTTCTGCTGCCAATCCACAGACTATAACTGTCTTATAGATATTATACTATTCTTCTAGCCTATATATGCACTTGAGTCTATTAAATGTATATGTTTTTGCCTAATTGTTTGTAATATAAGTGTCAGTCTTAAAGACTACTCCTTTTCATTTATTTCATTTTGTTGGTATACATAATGTAATAATATATGATATTTTGTAAAGTCGCAAAATATGTGACTATTGTCCTACCTTATGCAACTTATTGTAACTTGTTTGAAATTTCAATAAGCTCATAAGTTTACATTCCTGCTTTTTCAAATAAACATACCAAGAGAATGAAGAAAAATTGATAACAGGAGTAAATTAGAAAGTTGCTTAAAATCGAATGTTCTATATGAATCATGGAAGAAAAAAATTAGGTTCAGTATCCCTTTAAGCTTGCCTTACTGAATTCTCTAGTTTAATCAAGTCTTCATTATTTTAAGTATGGCTTTCCTTATAATTATTTCTAGCTTGTTATTTTGTTTGCTTACAACCACTCTCATACAGCATATTGTTATTTTGATCCAACCCCTTTAGATTCAAGATCTAATTTACATTCGGTTTTTGGTGAAGAATTTTGTTACGATTTTTGATGCACTTTAACAATACAATTTTTTCCAGCATATTTTTGTGTTAATGTTTCAATTATTAGTACTGTAAGATTTTTAAAATACAAATGTTACTGTGCACTTTTGTAATTTATGCATCTCTTCCCCTTAAGAAAAAGTAGTATACGCTCCATAGAGAGACACCTAGCTTCCAGTGTAAAAAGTGACTGGTCTGATTTGTTTTCTACAACTTTAGATGACCGTAACAGTAAATCAGAGTTCTGAAGTTGTGCTAACCTTCTCTGTCTCAATTCATCAGAAGAATTATTAAAAATCGCCAATTTATTGATAAATCTTATAATATTCCTCTTCACTTAAAATACTGTATTCTTCTTAACTGGAAATGAAGTAACCTGGATAGAATGAAAAAGGTATATAATTAAACTCACAAAATGATGGCTCTTTGGGAAAAAAACAGACTGATGTCACTAAGCACTGCTAATGCGTATAATATAATGAAAATCATATAAATATGTGGATGCACGTTGGTTACACTGAAGCCTTAGCAAAAATGTATGCAAAGGATCTCAGAATAATATAAACAATATTTATATTTTTTAATTATGACATTTATAATAAGTCCAGTAATGTGTTCTCATGCTGAGACTTTAGTGAAAATAACTGTGAAGGAGAAGCAAAATATTTAATAAAAAGAAAAATAAATGAGGGCATTAATAAAAAGCACTAATAAAAAAGAGGATTTTTTTATACTGTTGGATACTTCACATGTGTCATTGTGTTCTTATTTTTTCAGAGAAGTACAATAGCCTAAAAAAGGGCTAGATTACTATTGGATCGCTAATTTATTGCACGCCTGCAAACGGGCAAATTTGCCCATTTGTGGGTGCGGGATAAATAACCAGACATTACAATTGGCTGGTTATTGCTAAAGTTGGCGTCTGCAGGGTGTTAGGAAAAAAAAATTGCACTGAAAATTGCCTTTACATTGCGGTCTATGGGAACTTTGTGTTCCCTGTATATATATATATATATATATATATATATATATATATATATATATATATATATATTTCACATATTAACACATAAATATAAATGTATATAAGCATATACATATGTACAGTATTTAAAATTGATGACCATTCCTGCAGTAAAGGAACATTTACATGTGTTTTAATCAAAACAAATTTAAATGTTACAGAATAATGCAGGAAACGAAAATTCTGAAAAACAAATGTTTTAGAATATTCTTTCCGAATGATTTATCCAAAACAAGTCTAATATATATATATATATATATAATTTTATCAGGAAGGATAAATTGAGATTTCTCTCGTTTTCAAGTATGTCCTGTGTCCACAAAACATTGCATTGATACAATAGGGTACAATAAAATACAAAAACAATAATAATACACAATATATGCAACATTTAAAATAGAACAAGTAGGAAATATATAAATCAACCATGACAGGTGCGTTCTGTTTTGAGATATGTAGAGAGGAAGCTCTTAAAGGATATTAGGCTTGGGTAAGGTTTGAAAGTGTGTGGGAGGTCATTCCATAATTGTGGTGCTCTGTAGGAAAAGGAGGATCGAGCTGCTTTTTTTTTTTTTGTATTGAAGCAAGCTAAATAATGTGCTGGTATTGGATCGTAGGTTATAGAAGGTGGGAATAGCCAGGGAGAGCATTTTGCTCAGGTAGGGTGGGAGCTTCCCAGAAAGGCTCTTAAACACCAGGCTGGAAAGATGGAGGGTGCGTCTGGATTCCAGCGACAGCCAGTTTAGTTATTTTAGCATGTCACAATGGTGGGTCCTGTAGTTACATGGTAGCACAAAGCGGCAGAATGAGTTATACAATGTATTAAGTTTATTAAGGTGAGTTTGCAGTGCAGGTGCATATACTACATCCCCGTAATCCATGATAGGCATCAGCATTTGCTGTACAATCTTTTCCTTTACTGTAGGGCTGAGGCAGGATTTGTTTCTGTACAGGGCACCTAGTTTTGGATAAAGTTTAGATGCAAGTTTTTCTATGTGGAGGCCAAAAGATAGATTGGGGTCTAACAACATACCCAAGTATTTGAAAGAGTGGACTGCAGTCAGTGTGCAATGGGATTTTGTAATTTGTGTAATTTAGTTCCCATTCCAAAGATCATTGTGCCAATTTTGTCAGTGTTTAGGAAGAGTTTGTTTTTTGAGATCCACATATTTGCTTTAAACCTTTATTAGGCTATTTTTAGCAACAGGCAGGTTAAAGAAGTAATGATTGAAGACACATTCCCTGTGTGATCGCTTCTGTGGTCTAACAAACAAGATGAGTTTTTTTCTTAAAGCAACATGAAATGCAAATTGTAAACTATATGACACTGCAGCATCATATCTGAGAAGCGGATATGTCAAATCAGTATATATTTATGTTTTTTCATTTTCACTGATTGTCCCTGTCTCCATTGCTAACCAATCACAAACCTTAAAGGGACACTTCAGTCAAGATTTAAATCCACATGGATGCAATTCAATTCAGAGAAAAAAGTTAACACTAAAACAGTGATAGCATTTACTAGAAGCATTTCTGCCAATAGGTGTATATTGCAAATACTCACTGACACATCCTGTTCCATCAGCCTCTGATCTATGTCTCTTCCCTCCTATTATCTTTACTTCGCTGTCTTGCCTCCAAGACTTCTCACGCGCTGCTCCTGTCATCTGTAACTCTATTCCACACCATCAGACTGTCTTCAACCGTGTATAGATTCAGACGCTCTTTGAAAACACATCTATTCAGAAAGACTTACTATTTCTCCCCTGCTTTTCATCCTACCAAAATAAATCTTAAAGTGATTTGATTACCTGCTGCTAATATAATCCCCGTGACAAGCTACCCTAAACCTTATATCTCTGCACCCTCAACCTGTAGACTATAAACTCTTCGGAGCAGGGCCATCTTCCTCCTGTACTAGATCTCTATAACATGTTATGTTTTGTATGTTTTTGTATCTTATCAATAAACCACTGTCATCAGACCTAATGAACAAAGGGCCCTGGTGCAAGAATTTTTTTTGCATGAAAAAGAATATCATCAGTTTTTGTATATACACTGAATTTGTTATTAGAAAGTCACGGTTTAGCCAAATTACCATATTCATAAACACCAACGCCTAGCATAACACTCTCTACTATCCCATGGGAACATATAGCCTAACACCCTACTCCCAAACCCATATAATTATATAAAGTATGTATATATATATATATATATATATATATATATATATATATATATATATATATAAAACACGGAAGGGAACTGCACTCTCCTACCGGACCGGGTACACATCATATGACCCTGCAACATGCTCAGCCCTGGGTGCCACTGGCACTCACAGGAAGCTGTGCTGTCCCCAGAGCCACAAGCAGTTAACCCCAGACAGGTCTGGGTGCAAGAACCATAGGGAAAATTACAAAACAAATTAATACAACACACAGAGAAAACCCAGCACTCACTTACAAGCTCTCAGCTAAGATTTAAAAGCAAAACTGGAAAGGTTAGTCACTGCATCTGGCCAAATGGGACAAGCTCAGGTACCACGTCAAGGTCCTCTCCAATACCTGAGACCCTAAAACAGCCACATAATGCAAGCTTTCAAATCCAAACAAACTGAAAACAAAAAAAGGGTGCACAGGAATATGTAATCACCCTAGACATATACAAAACACGGAAGGGAACTGCACTCTCCTACCGGACCGGGTACACATCCTATCACCCTGCAACATGCTCAGCCCTGGGTGCCACTGGCACTCACAGGAAGCTGTGCTGTCCCCAGAGCCACAAGCAGTTAACCCCAGACAGGTCTGGGTGCAAGAACCATAGGGAAAATTACAAAACAAATTAATACAACACACAGAGAAAACCCAGCACTCACTTACAAGCTCTCAGCTAAGATTTAAAAGCAAAACTGGAAAGGTTAGTCACCGCATCTGGCCAAATGGGACAAGCTCAGGTACCACGTCAAGGTCCTCTCCAATACCTGAGACCCTAAAACAGCCACACAATGCAAGCTTTCAAATCCAAACAAACTGAAAACAAAAAAAGGGTGCACAGGAATATGTAATCACCCTAGACATATACAAAACACGGAAGGGAACTGCACTCTCCTACCGGACCGGGTACACATCCTATGACCCTGCAACATGCTCAGCCCTGGGTGCCACTGGCACTCACAGGAAGCTGTGCTGTCCCCAGAGCCACAAGCAGTTAACCCCAGACAGGTCTGGGTGCAAGAACCATAGGGAAAATTACAAAACAAATTAATACAACACACAGAGAAAGCCCAGCACTCACTTACAAGCTCTCAGCTAAGATTTAAAAGCAAAACTGGAAAGGTTAGTCACCGCATCTGGCCAAATGGGACAAGCTCAGGTACCACGTCAAGGTCCTCTCCAATACCTGAGACCCTAAAACAGCCACACAATGCAAGCTTTCAAATCCAAACAAACTGAAAACAAAAAAAGGGTGCACAGGAATATGTAATCACCCTAGACGTATACAAAACACGGAAGGGAACTGCACTCTCCTACCGTACCGGGTACACATCCTATGACCCTGCAACATGCTCAGCCCTGGGTGCCACTGGCACTCACAGGAAGCTGTGCTGTCCCCAGAGCCACAAGCAGTTAACCCCAGACAGGTCTGGGTGCAAGAACCATAGGGAAAATTACAAAACAAATTAATACAACACACAGAGAAAACCCAGCACTCACTTACAAGCTCTCAGCTAAGATTTAAAAGCAAAACTGGAAAGGTTAGTCACTGCATCTGGCCAAATGGGACAAGCTCAGGTACCACGTCAAGGTCCTCTCCAATACCTGAGACCCTAAAACAGCCACACAATGCAAGCTTTCAAATCCAAACAAACTGAAAACAAAAAAAGGGTGCACAGGAATATGTAATCACCCTAGACATATACAAAACACGGAAGGGAACTGCACTCTCCTACCGGACCGGGTACACATCCTATGACCCTGCAACATGCTCAGCCCTGGGTGCCACTGGCACTCACAGGAAGCTGTGCTGTCCCCAGAGCCACAAGCAGTTAACCCCAGACAGGTCTGGGTGCAAGAACCATAGGGAAAATTACAAAACAAATTAATACAACACACAGAGAAAACCCAGCACTCACTTACAAGCTCTCAGCTAAGATTTAAAAGCAAAACTGGAAAGGTTAGTCACCGCATCTGGCCAAATGGGACAAGCTCAGGTACCACGTCAAGGTCCTCTCCAATACCTGAGACCCTAAAACAGCCACACAATGCAAGCTTTCAAATCCAAACAAACTGAAAACAAAAAAAGGGTGCACAGGAATATGTAATCACCCTAGACATATACAAAACACGGAAGGGAACTGCACTCTCCTACCGTACCGGGTACACATCCTATGACCCTGCAACATGCTCAGCCCTGGGTGCCACTGGCACTCACAGGAAGCTGTGCTGTCCCCAGAGCCACAAGCAGTTAACCCCAGACAGGTCTGGGTGCAAGAACCATAGGGAAAATTACAAAACAAATTAATACAACACACAGAGAAAACCCAGCACTCACTTACAAGCTCTCAGCTAAGATTTAAAAGCAAAACTGGAAAGGTTAGTCACCGCATCTGGCCAAATGGGACAAGCTCAGGTACCACGTCAAGGTCCTCTCCAATACCTGAGACCCTAAAACAGCCACACAATGCAAGCTTTCAAATCCAAACAAACTGAAAACAAAAAAAGGGTGCACAGGAATATGTAATCACCCTAGACATATACAAAACACGGAAGGGAACTGCACTCTCCTACCGTACCAGGTACACATCCTATGACCCTGCAACATGCTCAGCCCTGGGTGCCACTGGCACTCACAGGAAGCTGTGCTGTCCCCAGAGCCACAAGCAGTTAACCCCAGACAGGTCTGGGTGCAAGAACCATAGGGAAAATTACAAAACAAATTAATACAACACACAGAGAAAACCCAGCACTCACTTACAAGCTCTCAGCTAAGATTTAAAAGCAAAACTGGAAAGGTTAGTCACCGCATCTGGCCAAATGGGACAAGCTCAGGTACCACATCAAGGTCCTCTCCAATACCTGAGACCCTAAAACAGCCACACAATGCAAGCTTTCAAATCCAAACAAACTGAAAACAAAAAAAGGGTGCACAGGAATATGTAATCACCCTAGACATATACAAAACACGGAAGGGAACTGCACTCTCCTACCGGACCGGGTACACATCCTATGACCCTGCAACAGGCTCAGCCCTGGGTGCCACTGGCACTCACAGGAAGCTGTGCTGTCCCCAGAGCCACATATATATATATATAACATTGTAAATTTGCTGTCCCCTCAAAATAACTCAACAGACAGCTATTAATGTCTAAACCGTTGGCAACAAAAGTGAGTACACCCCTAAGTGGAAATGTCAGAATTGGGCCCAAAGTTTTAATATTTTGTGTGGCCACCATTATTTTCCAGCACTGCCTTAACCCTCTTGATCATGGAGTTCACCAGAGCTTCACAGGTTGTGGAGTCCTCTTCCACTCCTCCATGATGACATCACAGAGCTGGTGGATATTAGAGACCTTGTGCTCCTCACCTTCCATTTGAGGATGCCCCACAGATGCTCAATTGGGTTTAGGTCTGGAGACATGCTTGCCCAGTCCATCACCTTTACCCTTAGCTTCTTTAGCAAGGCAGTGGTCATCTTGGAGGTGTGTTTCAGGTCGTTATCATGTTGGTATACTGCCCTGCGGCCCAGTCTCTGAAGGGATGGGATCATGCTCTGCTTTAGTATGTCACAGTACATATTGGCATTCATGGTTCCCTCAATGAACTGTAGCTCCCCAGTGCTGGCAGCACTCATGCAGGCCCATGCAGGCCCAGACCATGACACTCCCATCACCATGCTTGACTGTAGGCAAGACACACTTGTCTTTGTACTCCTCACATTCTCCCACCATATCACATATCCCCCTCCCAAGTGGAACACAGTGGGGTAAAGTGGCTATAGCTGTAAGCACATGCACCCTGGATAGTGCATCAGCATTACCATGGAACAGGCCAGGAGCGAAGATCTGCAAAAGATTTCTCAGCCTTGCTGTTCCATCTCACTGTATCAGGACTTTTTGCTTTAGTGAGATCAGTGAGAGGAGCAGCCCTTGTTGCAAAGTGAGGAATAAATTGTCTTTAATAACTGACAATTCCTAGGAAAGCTCTAACCTGTTTTGAGTGGTCTAGGCTATCTCTGTATCGCTCCTATCCTGTCTACTTGGGGTTTCACAATTCCTCTACCAACAATATAACCTAAGTATTTAGCTTCAGCCAAGTCAATGGTACACTTCAATGGATTGGCTGTTAACTCAGCCTTTTTAAGGTTTTCAATTACAGTCTCTACTTTTGGTAGATGTGAATCCCAATCTGGATTGTGTATTATGACATCATCTAAATATGCAGCAGCATATTGTGCACAAGGTCTGAATAACTTATCCATCAACTGTTGAAAAGTTTCTGCAGCATGATGCAAGCCAAAAGGCATTACCTTATAGTGAAACAAGCCATCTGGAGTAGCAAAGGCTGTTTTCTCTCTAGAGTGCTCAGATAATGGTATCTGCCAATAACCTTTAGTGAGGTCCAATGTTGAGAGAAATCTGGCCTTGGTTAGTATTTCTACAAGCTCATCTACCCATGGCATAGGGTAGGCATCAACATTTGATATGTTATTTAGCTTTCCAAAATTGTTGAAGAACCCAATAGAGCCATCAGGTTTGGGTACTAACACAATTGGGCTAGATGAGTTACTGTGAGATTTATTATTCACCCCAAGCTCAAGAATTTTTATAACTTCTGCCTTTACAGCTTCTCTTCTGGCTTCATGTATTCTATATGATTTTATCTTAAGGGTTATGCCAGGATCTATGATTATGTCATGGGTGATTGCACTAGTTTTACCTGGCATAGGTGAAAAATCATCCCTATTCCTTTCTACCATTTCTTTAGCTTCCTCTGCTTGTTCCAGTGTGAGCTCTGGGGAAAATCCTACCAAAGGATCTGAATGCATGGAGTCAACTCTTGTGTTTTTCATTACAGCTATACAAGCCTCTCTGTCTCTCCATGATTTTACAAGATTAACATGGAAGATTTGTTCTTTCCTATGGCGCTCAGGCTGTCTAACTTTGTAATTTACAGGGCTAAATTTTTCTATAATGTAATAGGGACCCTGCCAACGAGCCAGAAGCTTACTGTCAGCTGTTGGACTAAAACCATTACTCGATCACCTGTGTGAAACTGTCTATGTGTTGCACTCTGTTCATAGTTAAGTTTTTGGGTTCCCTGAGCTTTCTCCATATGCTGGCGGAGAAGGGGAACAATATGCATTCCTGTATTTGCTCTAAGTGCTGCAGCACATTGTTTCCTGGGACCCCTTGTTCTTCCCAAGTTTCTTTAAGAATGTCTAACATACCCTTAGGATGCCTGTCATAGAACAGTTCAAATAGGGAGAAGCATGGATGGCAAACAACAGATAGAGAAGAAGTATGTCTCAATCCTTACCATCCCTGCTAACAACCTTCCTTAACATTGACTTATGGGTGCGCCTAAATCTTTCTACTAACCCATCTGTCTGAGGGTGGAATACTGAAGTTCTTACAGCCTGTATCTTAAACAATTGACGTAGCTCCCTCATGAGGTGTGAGACAAAAGGTGTCACTTGGCCAGTGAGTATTTCTTTCGGAATGCCCACCTGTGAAAACACTTGCACCAACTCTTTGGCTATATTCTTAGAAGTAGCATTACGTAATGTTATGGCTTTTGGATATCGAGTGGCATAGTCTAGAATAACCAAAATTTACTGGTGACCTAGAGCTAATTTCTCCAAGGGACCTACGAGGTCCATGCCTATCCTTTCAAAGGGAACATCAACAATTGGGAGAGGTATAAGGCGACCCTTAATTTTGGCTTTAGGGATGACAACAGACATTCTGGACAAAAGACACAATACCGCTTTATTTCCTCAGACATCCCAGGCCAAAAAAAAATCTTCTTAGGACCATTTCCTGTGTTTTTTCTACCCCTAGTGTCCCCCCAAGAGATGTGAATGGGCAAAAGATAGTACCTTCCTAGTATAAGATGGCAGTACTATAAGCTGCTCAACCCTTCTGACCTTCTTCTGAGGTTACTCTGTATAGAAGGTCATTCTTGAGGATGAAATATGGATATGAACTCTTTGCTCAGTCCTTCACTAGTACTCCATTTATTTCTATCACTACACTGCTTGCATTTTGTAATAATGGATGATTTGCCTGGTCATGTCCAAAGCTAACATTAGAAATATCCAAAATACAGGGGTCACTCTCAATAGTCCCCCTTTCTTTATCAGTTACAGGTTGTTGATATTCTTAAAAGATCTCTGACTCAGTACACTGGGTTGCCACACCTTTGCTAGAACATTTTCCCTTTTCATTTAACAAAACTTCAGATAAAGCTTTATTAAATATATACCAACAATGCCGGCATTCCCTTTTGGTTTTACCTCTTTTTAGATGGGTTACAAACAACTCAAGATGAGTGTAGGGAAACATTTCATGGAGGCTTTTGTCCTCTGAATCAGTTTTTGTTTTTTCCTGTTTTGAGGACAATTGAGAATGAATTAAGAAATATAACTCAGGAAAATTTCTTCCTATGACCAATGGATATGGCAACCGAGGTACAACCACTGCTGAAATTTTTACTTCTCTACCCATAACAAAAACCTCTATTTAAGTAGTGGGATATTGTACAGTGCACCCATGTATACACAACACCCCCATTGTTTTATTTTTTCTCAGATGAGAAGGCTCAACCCAGTCTCCTTACACCAAGCTCAGAACACTGCCAGAGTCCACCAATGCATCAGTGTCTTTATTATTTAAACCGACTGAAACTTTGAAAGTAGGTACACTTTCCACCATGCCTGGTAGGCATATCAGTCCAAAAAAAACTGAGGGGTTTTCCCTTATTTCACACTGCATCAGTTCTGAGAAATTCGGCCTCTTCTTCTGATATACCCCTTTTCACCACACTCAAAACAGGTTATCCCAGACCTCATTTCAGACTCTGCCTTTCTGATACCAGGCCTCTGAATTTTACTAAGTGATTTAGTCTTGAAAGTTTCTGATCCAGCCTTGGCTGACACAGCAGATGCTTTCTCTAAGTCCTTGGCAGATAAGTATCTTACCGCTTGTGCTACCATGGCATCATATTTAGTAGGGTTTTCTTGTCCAACCCAGTTACAGAGGCCACATGGAAGGTTTTGCAGATATCTGTCAACTACTAGGGATTCTGTGCAAGACTTTGCTCCTCTGGTCTGAGCCACTTTCGTGCCAGATGGATCAGCTCAAACATCTGTGATCGCGGAGCCTTTCCCTCATTGAAACGCTAGTTATAGAAACGTGGGGATAAGACTGTAGTTGTCACACCCATTCAGGCTAGAATTTCAGCCTTCAGTTTGGTGTAATCAGCAGCAGCCTCTTCTTCTAGGCCATAATAAGCCTTCTGGCGGCCAGGTCTCACAGGTGGCTGTGCATTGAAACAACAACAGATAGGCCTCTACATCATCCTCTTGCGTCATGTTCTCTAGGCAGCTACTAGCCTGTATTCTGCTTACAGCTCCTGTTTGTGCCGGCA